>NC_081177.1:3715499-3772999 GCF_012432095.1 Onychostoma macrolepis
TGTGTGTGTGTGTGTGTGTGTGTGTGTGTGTGTGTGTGTGTGTGTGTGTGTGTGTGACCTGTAGTAGTGTGTCACTGGTTGTGTGTGTGTGACCTGTAGTAGTGTGTCATTGTTTGTGTGTGTGTGACCTGTAGTAGCTGGTTTCTTTGCGCTGGTTCTGCTGTGGACAGAAGCTGTGTGAGTACTGGTGAAGGCCGAGCTCGAAGAGCGACGGGAAGACCTTACTGCACTGGTGACAGCGGTACGTCAGCTGCTCCTGGTGTGTGTGGATGTGCTCCAGAAACTGATCCAGCTTCTGAAACGTCTGAGAGCAGCTCTTCACCACACAGCGGTACACCTGACAGGAACTTCACAGGGTTAGTGATGAGAGAGGCCAACTACACTTCATTTTTATCTAATGTTTGAGGTTGTGTAAATCTGAAACAAAAGATGCTATTTTATATTTTTATTCTCGTTTTTCAGAAAAATACTGGTAACAATATAAACAGTAAACAATAAGGTTAACATGAACTAACAATGAAAAATACTTCTAAATGAAATAATCTTATTTAATAATCTTAATGTTAATTTCAGCATTTAATAATACATTATTAAAATCAAAAGTTAACATGCTGACATTTTTTTTATTTTATTTTCAGCATTTTTTGACGAATGGAAAGTTCAAAAGAGCAGCATTTATTTGAAATAGAAATATTTTGTAACATTACAAATGTCTTTACTGTCACTTTTGATCACTGTAATGCATCCTTGCTGAATAAACATAAAATAAATTGTTTTCAGAGAATATATCCTATGCTGTTTTGCTTTATATAATTATTTAATTATATAGTTACATAATTTTGACTGTGTAAATGTTTGTGTCTGTGTGCGGTACCTGTTCGTTCTTGTGCTGTGTCATGTGAGACTTCAGCTGGAAGTAGGTGCTGAATTTGGCCGAGCAGAACTGGCACTGATACGAGCTGTCGATGAGGATGATCTGCTTGTTCTGGTTCGTCCCGCTGCTCTGTTTCCCCTCCGCTGAACCCTGTGTCTCCTGGACCTCAGCGTCCTGCTCCTCAATGGCTGGAGATGAAGTTTGACAAATGCTCTTTAGGTTGGTATATTAGATACTGTATATATATATATAATCTAATGAAAAATCACCAGGATTAATGGAATAGTTCACCCAAAAATGAAAATATGCTGAAAATATTCTTACTTTCAGGCCATCAAAAACATAGATGAGTTTGTTTTATCACGGGAAGAGATTTAGAGAAATTCATCTTCCCATCACTGTCTCACCAATCTTCACCATGTACAGTGAATGGGTGCCGTCAGAATGAGAGTCCAAACAGCTGATAAAAACATCACAATAATCCACAAGTAATCCACTCCAGTCCATCAGTTAACGACTTATGAAGAGAAAAGCTGTGTGTTTGTGAGAAACAAATCCGTCATCAGAGCGTTTTAACTTTAAATTGTTGCTTCAGGCTAAAATATGAGTCAATAATCCATAATAACGCTTCCTCCAGTGAAAAAGTCCATCTCCTGTTGTCTCTCACATCAAAATCCACCCACGTATTTGTTTAGAGCTGTTTTAGCTTGTAAACGGTTTTTGATCTGTGCAGATTTCTCTCCTGATTCAGACCAGACCACTATTTCACTATTATATCAATATTATCAATAGAGGACTCATATTTTAGCTTGAAGCAACAGTTAAAATGTCTTAATGATGGATTTGTTTCAGCTTTTTGCTTCTCAAGATGTTAATTGATGGACTGGAGTGGTGTGGATTATTGTGATGTTTTTATCAGCTGTTTGGACTCTCATTCTGACGGCACCCATTCACTTCCATTGGTGAGCAAGTGATGCAATGCTACATTTCTCAAATCTGATGAAGAAACAATGAGTGTGAGTAAATGTTCAGCAAATTGTATTTTTGAGTGAACTGTTCCTTTAACTCAAGCTTGTCTCACCTTGCTCTTGTCCTTCTTCCTCCGTCTGTTGTGAGTTTTCGTCACTATTAAGAGGAAGTACGCGTACAGTGATGGGCATCCTGGAGGCGGTGCTGTGAACTCCAGCGGGCCAGACCTTGTGCGTCTGCATGTGTTTCTTCACGTTGGACTTCTGAGCGAAGGCACGGCCGCACACGATACACTGAAAGGGCTTTTCACCTGTGTGACTGTATATTTATTGTTTAAATTTTAAGAACCCCTGACCTCAAATCTCATATATAAATAATCTCTTTTACCTTCTAATATGCTGCTGGAGGTCAAAGTTCTTGGTAAACACTTTTTCACAGTAATTGCACTTGAGCTTCTGGGCCTTTCCTTTAATTTGCCCTGCTGGAATAAAATAAGAGTTTTTTACCTTCTAAGCAAAACATAACTGGATAAAGATTACATTTCTTTCACTGGCTATTCTTGTAATTGTAAGTCACTTTATATTCAATACTGTTTAAAAGTTTAGAGTCAGTAAGATTTTTTAATGAAGCCTTCTGCTCACCAAGGCTGCATTTATTTGATAAAAAATACAGAAAAACAGTGAAATATTTTTATAATTTTAAATAACTGTCTTCTATTGTAATATATGTTAAAATATAATTTATTCCTGTGATCAAAGCTGAATTTTCAGCATCATTACTCCAGTCTTCAGTGTCACATGATCCTTCAGAAATCATTCTAATATGCTGATTTGCTGCTCAAGAAACATTTCTGATTATTATCAATGTTGAAAACAGTTGTGCTGCTACATTTGACCAATTTAATGCATCCTTGCTGAGTAAAAATACTAATATCTTTAAAAAAAAATCTTACTGACCCCAAACTCTGAAAAGTAGAACTTGTTTATTAAAATATATATTGTATATTTAAGCAGATGATGTACAGACAGTGTGAACTACCATCCTGTGTTTTCTTGGAGGTTCTGGCTCTCTTAGGGATGATAACCTTATCATATTCGCCCAGCTCGGAGAGGTTTGTGCTGATGGTGCAGGTCTTGTTTTTGTTGGTCTGTTTTCCTGGGCTGTAAACCGGAGCGGCGCTGAACACCTGGCCCTCCACACACTGACTGGGCACCTGCCAAACATGGACACGTCAGGTGATTAAACGTTCATTAAACAACCAAACCTGCATCAGTAATTATAGAATATACATGCATATTTATTTAATCAGAACAAAACAAAAAAAAATGTTGGTAACTGAAATAAAGCTGGAATAAAATAAAATATAAATATTAGATGGAAAAACCTTAAAAACCTAAACGAAAATTACAAATGTTGCAATAAATGTTCAAGCATTAAATTACCAAAACTAAAACAGAAATAAAAATAAATTAAAGCTTAATAGAAATAAAAACAACAACTACTAACAGTGACGTTATTGTTAACTAAAACTATTACAATTGTTATTATTAATTAAAACAGGGCTCAAATAAAATTAAATATAAGTATTACATGAAAAGCTTAAAATTAAAAATACTAGAAATATTTTGTTGGCAACAAACTGAAATAAAAAGTGTAAGTTGAAAATTTAAATAAAACAAATTCAAGCTAAATAAAAAATATATTCACAACTAAAACTGATAAAAATAACAAAAGCACATAAAATGACTAAAACTTAAAGCAAAATTAAAATGACAACTGAAAATATAAATATAAAAGCTAATTCAAATGATAAATAAGTATTACAATAGTATATTAATAATACTAACATAACATTGCCTACTAAGAAACACACACACAACAAAATTACTACACTTAAACTAAAATAAAAAAGGGAACTGAAAATAATAATTTAAAAATAATTTAAAATATTAATAAATACTATTATAGTATATAAATAATACTAAAATAACTTTGCTTACTAAAACAATACTAAATACTGAAAATATAAAAATAAAAGCAAATTCAAGATATTAATTACTATAATAGTATAATTTTCTGTTGTAACATGAAAGTCCATTACATTGTGTTTAGATGTTAGTATTTACCATCTCTGCCAAATATGTACCATGTAGTGAAATATTAAGTGTATTTGAGATTTAACACTGGTAAAATATGAGCACTACATGTGAGCGTGTGAATTAATGAACAGTGCTGTACCTGAATGGACTGAAACGATTGAAGCCCCAGTGTAGGCACTTCTGCAGTCCCTCCTCCGGCCATAGGGGGCAGCGTGCTGTACACCTGCACCACTGAATTACTGTGGCTGGAGGGCACCTGTGAGGACAGGGACGTGGCCTGTGTTGGAGGGAGGGGCTGTGGAGGTTGCTGATGGTGCTGGAGGTACGAGGTTCCCGCGTGCATGCTGAGATTACTCTGAAAAACACAAACTGTGTTAGAAATGACCAATTTATTTCTAATCCTTAAAAGAACAGTTCACCCAAAACTGAAAATTTGCTGGAAATGTCCTCACCCTCAAGCCATCCAAGATGTAGATGAGTTTGTTTCTTCATCAGATTTGGAGAAATGTGGCGTTGCATCACTTGCTCACCTATGAATGTGAATGGGTGCCGTCAGAATGAGAGTCCAAACAGCTGATAAAAACATCACAATAATCCACAAGTAATCCACACCACTCCACTAACATCTCGAGAAGACAAAAGCTGTGTGTTAATAAGAAACAAATCCATCATTAAAGCATTTTAACTTTAAACCGTTACTCTCAGCTAAAATACGAGTCTTTAATAACGCTTCCTCCAGTGAAAAAGTGGTCTGGTCTGAATCAGGAGAGAAATCTGCACAAATCAAGCACCGTTTACAAGCCAAAACAGTCCAAAACAGCTCTAAACAAATACGTGGGTGGATTTTTAATGCAAGAGACAACAGGAGATGCACTTTTTCACTGGAGGAAGCGTTATTATGGATTATGGACTCGTATTTTAGCCCGAAGCAATGGTTTGAAGTTAAAATGCTTTAATGATGGATTTGTTTCTAACAAACACACAGCTTTAAGGTTCACAAGACATTAACTGATGGACTGGAGTGGTGTGGATTATTGTGATGTTTTTATCAGCTGTTTGGACTCTCATTCTGACGGCACCCATTCACATCCATTGGTGAGCATGTGATGCTATGCTACATTTCTCCAAATCTGATGAAGAAACAAACTCATCTACATCTTGGATGGCCTGAGGGTGAGGACATTTTCAGCACATTTTCAGTTTTGGCTGAACTATTCGTTTAAGTATTATTCAGTGTTTACCTGTGCTGATCCCTGCATGGCTGCCATCGGCTGATCCAGAGAGCTGAACGCTGATATTGCCGACATCAGAACCTCATCGCTGACCAACACGTTCCCCTGGACCAGCGTGTGTGTGAGCGGCGACTGCGGCACGGTGATGTATGTTGACACCTTGAGGATTATAAACATAAAAACAATATAAATATTAGTAATATGGCGTCTCATGGTGTTTTCCAGCAGGTGTGCTGTACCTGTCTGTTAGTGGACAGCGGTCCGGCGCTGATGGACGGGATGGAGGTGTAGGCGTTGTTGGAGGCCAGAGAGACGGTGGCCAGTGACGGCGTGTTGGACTGACACTGTTCACGCTTGTGAGTCATGAACGCCGGCAAAGAGTTGAACTGCTTCTTACATTTCCCACACAGAAAGACATCGTCATCGTCTGCGGATATAATGTGACATGAAAGTGTTAAAACAAATAACTGAATGAAGAAGCATTTACAAATGCATCACTACTCGGTAAATATAAATCAGCATTGTTATTGTTAAGTACAACTATTATTAATCATTTTAGGTAATTGAAATAAAATACAAATATTAGATGAAAAACTTAAACATAAACCTGTATTAGAATTGTATTAGAAGTATTAAAATGAATAAAACAAAAACTGAATAAAAGAGAATAAATTACAGCTAAATAGAAATAGCTATAAAAGCCAAAATTATTAAAAATGACAAAATCACATACCAAATTACTAAACCTTAAACAAAAATTAAAATCAACGCTGAAAATATAATAATATATATTTTTTCAAATATATATTAAAAAAAGCATTACTATGTATATAAAAAGCAGTGTTGTTATTGTTAATTAAAACTAGTACTAATCATTTTAGGTAATTTAAAAATAAAGCTGAAATAAAATATAAACATTAGATGAAAAACTTTTTAAAAATTATAAAATGAAAATGATAAATGTTGCTTTGCAGAAATAAATAAGTTGAAGTACTAAAATTACTAAAACTAAAATAAAAATAAATTACAGCTAAAAAACCTAATAAAAATGACAAAGCACATAACAAAATTACTAAAATGCAAACCAAAATTAAAATGAAAACTGAAAATATAATTTAGTTTTTTTTACTCTTTTTTTAATTGCTATGCACATACAAAACAGTGCTGTTATTGTTAACAAAAAATAAAACTATTAATAATCATTTTAGGTAACTAAAATAAAGCTGAAATGGTAAAATGACTAAAACTGAAATGAAAATAAATAGAAAATAAATAAAGCTAAATAGAAATATATATTTAAAAAAAACAAATAAAAATGACAATATCAGATGACAAACTTAAACTAAACTAAAATTAATAAAAAAATAACGTAAATAAGTAAAAATAAATAATAATAAAAAAAATAAATAAAGCTAATTCAAAATATGAATAAAAATTATAATAGTATATAGGTAAAATATACAAATGGACACTTTACCTTTAACAGACAGATTATGTATTAGGTTAAACTGGAATATTTAATCATATAAACGCCTGAATAAGCCTCACCCATTGGCTGGATGTTCGTTCCTGAGACATTCTGTGTTCCTGGATCCAAAACACCACCCTGACCGTCCAACAGTGACTGGACATTGAGCACCGTCTGATTGTCCATGCCTTCAACGGGACAAATGTGGCTTAATCAATCAATTAATCCATCCATCCACCAGTTATTCAACAAACCAACCAATCACTATCTGACAATTACACCAGCTCAAAATGCATTACAATACTGGTAATTGAGCGTATACACACAGTAGTATTAATAATCATTATTAATCATATAATACAGTTGTCAACATTTGAAGTGGATCAAAAAAGTTCAAATTTGTCCTAAGACAAAAACGGATATTGCTTGGGTTTTAGGACAACTTTGATTAAAGGTTTTGATCCACATCAAATGTTTACTACTGTATAGGCAAATATATATATATATACACACACAATTATTATTGAATTATAGGTCTAATTATTTCAACTCAAAACAATATTCCAAACCCATATATTTACATATTTAAGAACATATGTACAACTATCTAATGGACATGATTTGCATATTCATGCACCATGATATTTATGTTTATGACCATTTCTTTCGATCATACTACCAAGCGCTACTTCAGGGAAGTACATCTGTACACAAAAACAGTCAAATCTGGACTTATACCAAATAACCACTACTTTATTTACACCGAACATGAGACTGTTAGTGCGTTATAGCACAATAAAACCATGTTTGAGATGTAATGCTGTTTTGTGGCTTTTCCAGGGATGTGTCTCTCTCCCTCCGCCATGATCCGCAGCACGAGGCTGTTATTCCAATCGCTCTTCCTCCCTCCTCTACATCAATCTCTTCTCAGGTACATTCAAGTGAATGAATCAAATTGACAGCAATCCTGCGCTAATATTATTTATATATTTTAAAAAAAATATTATTTTACTATTCTGACACACTGATATTTACACGAACCGAAACAACTGTGTAAAATGTGTTTCTTTGGCCTGTTCGTCTCGAGCGCGCATGCATTCTCACTGTAAACATAAAATAATACATTACAGCTTGTGCATATGCTGGAGGATTTTAAATAAAGTGCATTAATACCTTCCAGAACCTCAAATATTGCCTGCGCCATCTTGTAGCTCCTCTGTGCATAACGCCAGCGGTGGGCGGAGTTTATTACAATCATTTACATTGAACAGAAAGTTTGCATGTTATTGTTTATTTATGTAGCCAGTTATTTTCATGACATCGGCATCTCATATATGGTTTTATATATGTATTCAAATCCGTGCAATAATTTGTAAATTTTATATATATTTTATATTTTGCATTGATTTGAAACAAAGCTTATCCTGTGACTATGTCACTATTTTTACACATAAAGCAATTTTGAATTTGCTGTAACATTAAAGCTTTAATAAACTTTTAATAAAATGAAATAAAATACAGAATAGATTAATATTAATTTAATTAGCCTAAAGCAACTTTCTAAGTTGTGTCATAACAAAAGGATTTAATATCTGTGTTAAATCTATCTTAGAGACATAATTTGTGCATAATGTCAGACAGCTATGATTTTTGTATTTTATATGAAATTAAAGATGATTGTCATTTAAGTTGGAGAATTTACAACAAAATAATACAAATTTTGATTTTATTAGACACAACATTACTAGACGATTAGACAAAGGCTTACAGAATGCTAGCAGATGGTTCTTTATTTTTATGCATACACAAATAATGACATTTCCAAACTGATCGAAGTTATTTTCACAACGAAACTCTTCATTCGTTACCGTTGCGCATTAAAAAACTTCAATAAATCCAAAGACGTGAGGCGAAATGTAGTTTTCCATTCAAACAAGCCTTATCTTTATTTAAAAAAAGAAAAGAAAAGAAAAAAAGAAAGCAAGAGAAAACAGGGCGTCTTTGAGTGACAGTCGCTCCAGCCAACCAGCGGCTTGGGAACTCTGACACGTAGGGCGACGGACGCAACTTATCAGCCAATCAGCGTGCGGCACGGCGCCACGTGCCAGTTTCGCGGCAAAAAAGATTTGGCGCGTAAACCTTTGAGCAGGTTCCGATCAGCTGGAACAAAAAAACACAACAATAACAGAAGCGATTCCGTCGGCGTTGCGCGCGGAGACAGTGAGGCCGCACCTTTCTTCTGTTTCAATGGATTTATGCGCTAAATGAGCAAGAATCTGGATGTTATTTTGGAGTTTATGTCAATACTTCCTGGATTGAGTCATTAAAAAGGACAAAAGCGAAGGATATTTTGGATTAAAGTGTCAGATGAGAACAGAAACCGGAGTTGGGCTTTGTTCCGCATCCGGATCGGGTTATATCGTTATATTTACTTTCTCTACGTTCTGTTTACCAATATAATAACTCGCTTCAAACACGTTTAACAGTGCTCAATTTAAAAACAAACTCCGTTAGTTACAAAATATCGCAGCATTGTCAGCAATTTGACGATTATATGGAATAATTTCATGATTTATGCACTTTAAAGGTTGAAGGTACATTGCTATTTGTATATGATGATGTTTATTTATGATGAACTGTATGTGTTATGCTTTTCAGCCATTTTCAAAAGCACTTCCTTAAAGCAACGGCAACTCTAAACTCAATGCATGTGGAAAATAGCTTAAACATGTTTATAAATAACATGCATGGTCTTATAAATAACTTTTATTGATATAAAGTTGATTTTTGTTTTGCAAACCGAAGTTGACCTACATTCTGGCCTTGTTGTGGTTTGGGAGTCTCACCCATATGTTCAGTCAAGGCCTGTTTTTAACATGCTTTTCAGTGTCAGAGCATGGCTTATCCAACTATACTCTCTCTCGTGCATGCATTTTGAAAGACAACCAGTTTCCATGCATTGAAAGCTATAAGGATTGCAAATAAACCCAGAGACTAAGTGACCCTTGCTGTTTTAGCCCGATATGTCTGAGAGTTTTATATCGGGTCAGACCTCGGAGGACCTGCTGGCGGATTTTGAGTCTCTCTTGAACAATGGCAGCATTGATCTCAGTGAAGATCATCAAATCGTCATCATCTCCACTCCCGGCACGGCCACGGCAAGCACTGTGGCCAGCGACATCTTGCTGTTTGCCACCCCTCATCACACCACCACCACCACCATTGCCACCACAACCCTGCCAGACCACCGGAGACCCACTTTGGGACGCCCGCCGGTACGCCTTCAGCCTCTCTGGACATATGCATGCATTTTATTCCATGCATGTGACCTCTAACCTTTAGGATTCCAATTTTTAGCCTTCCTTTTTGGAATTTTCACCATTTGAAATTCCATTCCACAATGTAGCTTAATGGTTCTTAGTGGATCTGGGCTTGTAACCCAAATCCCATAGGTTCAAAATCCATAAGGAGTGGTTCGTGATCATTATTGTACTTGAGTAACTTATGCTGAAGTTCACAACTCAGATTACTCAATTACCACTAGATTACTGGCATGCAATTAGATGTTAAAGCAGCATTATTGTTTTATGACGCATGCATTATTTTAATTATACTGCAATTAAAGGTTTTATGACGTTACTGAAGTAATGTTTTTGTTATATGATGCATACATGGGTGTATTAATCAGGCCAGATGTTAATAGCTCTACAAGGTCATAACCTCTGGTTTCCTTCTGCTTTTTGATTTCAGGTGAAGAGAAAGTTGGATTTGGACAGTGATCATCAGTACATCTGCACGTCCCGACCTGCTTCACATGGACCAGCACCTCCAGCCACACCCGCGCCTCCCAGAGGTATGAATGTTTCTCAAAATAGTCAAGAAAAACTGGAAATATCAATCAATGGTGAATAAAAAGTGTTCAAAAGTTTTGTGTTGGTAAGGTTTTTTTTTTAAAGGAAGTCTCTTCTGCTCACCTAGGCTGCTTTTATTTGATCAAAAATACTGTAAAATAGTGAATTATTTTTGGAATTGAAAATAACTGTTTTCTGTGTGAATATATTGTAAAATGTAATTTATTCCTGTGATGCAGCACTGAATTTTCAGCATCATTACTCCAGTCTTCAGTGTCACATGATCCTTCTGAAATCATTCTAATATGCTGATTTGCTGCTCAAGAAACATTTCTGATTATTATCAATGTTGGATATCAGTATTTTCATGATTCTTTGGTAAATAGAAAGTTCAAAAGAACAGCATTTATTTGAAATGGAAAGCTTTTGTAACATTATAAAAGCCTCTAGTGTCACTTTTGATCAAGTTAAAGGGATAGTTCACCCCAAAATGAAAATTGTCATTAATTACTCACCCTCATGTCGTTCCAGACCCGTAAGACCTTCGTTCATCTTCAGAACACAAATTAAGATAGTTTTGATCAAATCTGAGAGCTGTCTTACCTTCCATAGACATCAGTTTAACTGTAATGTTCCCAGGTCCAGAAATGTAGCAAGTCCATGTGACATCAGTGACTCGACTTTAGTTTTGCGAAGCTACCAGAATACTTTTTGTGCACAAAGAAAACAAAATTAACACATTTTATTTAACAATTCTTCTCCCCCGAGTTATCCGTATTCTCGTAGCTTTGCAAAACTGAAGTTGAACCACTGATGTCACATGGACTGTTTACTGATGTCCTCATACGTTTCTGGGTCTGGGAACATTTCAGTTGCGTTAATTCGTTCCTGCATTAAAGTATAAACCAATTTTTCACTCTTGTTTCAGTGCCTAAAGTGGCTACGGAGAAGTCCCGCTACGACACGTCTTTGAATCTGACCACCAAACGCTTCCTGGATCTCCTGGCTCAGTCTCCGGACGGCGTGGTTGACCTCAACTGGGCCTCTCAGGTGCTGGACGTCCAGAAACGGCGCATCTACGACATCACCAACGTCCTGGAGGGGATCCACCTGATCTCCAAGAAGTCCAAGAACAACATTCAGTGGCTGTGCGTTTATCATATGCATCACTGTTTTGTTCATAAATGACTCGGAGTGTGTAGGTGTTTATCTGCGGTGTGTCACGTTTCTTGTGTTCAGGGGGAACCGTATCGACGGGGTGTCCGTGGCCAGGTTTCAGGCACTGCAGCGGGAGCTTTCTGAACTGACGGAGGCTGAGGAGAAACTCGACGAGCTCATTAATAAATGCAGCTTACAGCTACGGCTGCTCACAGAGGACACGCACAACAAGAAATATCCTTCATCTCAGTGTGTCTTCTCAAAATGTCTTTAGATCTTTATTTTAGACTAAAATGAGATTTAAATGTAGCAATATACAAATATGCTTTCCTAAATATTTATTTATCTCTGTTTACATGTAGGTAGAGAAGTGAAGGATCTTCTCAAAATGTAATGTCCTTTAGCTCTTTTTCAGAGTACAATAAAGAACAAACAAACAACATTGTCTCAGACTTCACATGCACTGACAAAGAAAATAAATAAGAATATATATTAAAAAAACAAATAAAAATAAAGATAATAAATAAAAAAAAAAAAATTTAAAAAATACACATGCAATAAATTAGACCTAAATTATAATGCTTATTTTAATGTAATGTCCTTTAGCTGTTATGTATTAGACTAAAATAAAAAATTATACTTAAGATTTAACTGTAATAATATTTAAATATTTAATATATTTTCCTAAATGCTTTATATTTTGTGTATATAGAGGAGAGCATGATCTTCTCAATGTCCTTTAGATCTTTATTTTAGACTAAAATTTAGACTAAAAAGATTTAAATGTATCTGTACATAAAATAAAAAAAAATTTCCCCCCTAAATACTTGATACATATAGATGTATTTTTCTCATTGTGTACATGTAAATAGAAGATTGTGTAATCTTCTCAAAATGTCTGTTAGCTCTTTATTTTAGTCTTTCTTCATGGTTTGGGTGTAGATTTGAGCGGTTTGAAGCTGAACTTAGGTCTGGAAACAGAAAATGATGATCCTGGCAGCACAAGTAGACTAACGAGTTAATTTGTGGATGTTGTGATCTTTAACGGAAAGTCACGCTGGGATACGTTAGATGTCAGGACCTGCGTAACACAGTGAACCCGCCGGACCAGATAATTATGGTGATCCGAGCTCCGCCAGAGACACAGATGCAGGTGTCTGAACCCAGCGAGGTGAGAGAACACACACATACATCTACAGGTGCATCTCAATAAATTAGAATGTCGTGGAAAAGTTCATTTATTTCAGTAATTCAACTCAAATTGTGAAACTCGTGTATTAAATAAATTCAATGCACACAGACTGAAGTAGTTTAAGTCTTCGGTTCTTTTAATTGTGATGATTTTGGCTCACATTTAACAAAAACCCACCAATTCACTATCTCAACAAATTAGAATATGGTGACATGCTAATCAACTCAAAACACCTGCAAAGGTTTCCTGGTGTCTCAGTTTGGTTCACTAGGCTACACAATCACGGGGAAGACTGCTGATCTGACAGTTGTCCAGAAGACAATCATTGACACCCTTCACAAGGAGGGTAAGCCACAAACATTCATTGCCGAAGAAGCTGGCTGTTCACAGAGTGCTGTATCCAAGCATGTTAACAGAAAGTTGAGTGGAAGGAAAAAGTGTGGAAGAAAGAGATGCACAACCAACCGAGAGAACCGCAGCCTTATGAGGATTGTCAAGCAAAATCAATTCAAGAATTTGGGTGAACTTCACAAGGAATGGACTGAGGCTGGGGTCAAGGCATCAAGAGCCACCACACACAGACGTGTCAAGGAATTTGGCTACAGTTGTCGATTCCTCTTGTTAAGCCACTCCTGAACCACAGACAACGCCAGAGGCGCCTTACCTGGGCTAAGGAGAAGAAGAACTGGACTGTTGCCCAGTGGTCCAAAGTCCTCTTTTCAGATGAGAGCAAGTTTTGTATTTCATTTGGAAACCAAGGTCCTAGAGTCTGGAGGAAGGGTGGAGAAGCCTTCAGTGTTTCCACAGTCTGTGATGATTTGGGGTGCAATGTCATCTGCTGGTGTTGGTCCATTGTGTTTTTTGAAAACCAAAGTCACTGCACCCGTTTACCAAGAAATTTTGGAGCACTTCATGCTTCCTTCTGCTGACCAGCATTTTAAAGATGCTCATTTCATTTTCCAGCAGGATTTGGCACCTGCCCACACTGCCAAAAGCACCAAAAGTTGGTTAAATGACCATGGTGTTGGTGTGCTTGACTGGCCAGCAAACTCACCAGACCTGAACCCCAGAGAGAATCTATGATGTATTGTCAAGAGGAAAATGAGAAACAAGAGACCAAAAAATGCAGATGAGCTGAAGGCCACTGTCAAAGAAACCTGGGCTTCCATACCATCTCAGCAGTGCCACAAACTGATCACCTCCATGCCACGCCGAAGTGAGGCAGTAATTAAAGCAAAAGGAGCCCCTACCAAGTATTGAGTACATATACAGTAAATGAACATACTTTCCAGAAGGCCAACAATTAACTAAAAACATTTTTTTTATTGGTCTTAAGAAGTATTCTAATTTGTTGAGAGTGAATTGGTGGGGTTTTGTTAAATGTGAGCCAAAATCATCACAATTAAAAGAACCAAAGACTTAAACTACTTCAGTCTGTGTGCATTGAATTTATTTAATACACGAGTTTCACAATTTGAGTTGAATTACTGAAATATATGAACACTTCCACGGCATTCTAATTTATTGAGATGCACCTGTATACATTTATTTTTATTTATATTTGAGGTGAGAGAAACGCTTGAAAAGTGTCCTCGTCACTTTAAATTTCTTAAATTCCTTCTGTCTGTATTTCAGGGTTACCAGATTTCACTCAAGAGCTCCAAAGGCCCGATCGATGTGTTTCTGTGTCCCGAGGACAGTTCTGGGGTCTGTAGTCCAGTCACTGATTGTAGTCCAGCAAAATCGTCCAATCAGAGCCCCCCGCTGTCTGATCCAATCTCACAGGAAGTGACATCAACGCCAGCTACTCTCCCCAGTTCCTCCCCTTTGCCTCTGGGTGCAGACTCAGGTTAGTATGATTGTTTAAGATGTAATATCTTAATTTACTAAAATCATTGTCTTGTTCGTCTTGTCACTTAAGCACAACAAATACTGTGTATATATATATGTAGTGAATGTGACATACATAATTCACCTTTGTTGTTAAGCGTAGGTCTACACACTGTTGATTATAAACGCAGCACTTTGTTCTTAGTGTGTTTATTCATGACTACAGGGATCGCGGTCCCTTTAAATTGCGTGATGACGTGGACGCGGTTCAGCGCCATTGGTTTTTTCCTGCTAAATAAATGACACACGCATTCGTGTGCTCAAAGTGAGAAGTTGTCACTTGCGAATTATTGCAATTTCCACACTGGTGACCCCGACATTAGTCTGGTGGGCGTATCCAGAGACACGACACGACCATGACCGCGAACGCTGTCACCCTCAAACTCCCCGAATTCTGGGAATCGTCAGCATCGGCATGGTTCGCCCAGACTGAAGCGCAGTTCGCGTTGCGTGAGATCACCGCGGATACAACAAAATTCTACTATGTTGTGTCGGCTCTCGGAAATTCAACGGCATCCAGAGTGGTGAGCCTTCTAACAAATCCTCCAGCAACTGAGAAGTATACAGCGCTCAAAGCCCACCTGTTAAAAACGTTTGAACTGTCGGACGCTGAGAGAGCCAGCAGGCTTTTTTCACTTCAGGACTGGGTGACAGCAAACCGTCCGAGCTCATGGACCGTATGCTGGATCTTCTGGGCGAGCACAGACCAGATTTTCTTTTCATCCAGCTTTTCCTGCGTCAGCTGCCTTCTCAAGTGAGAGCTGCATTGGCCAACACCACAATCACTGACTGTTGGAGCCTGGCTGAAGAGGCTGATAAATTTTTCCTGGCGAGTCAGGAACATTGTGCGGCTGCGCTTTTCCCGCGCACATCGCTATGGCGACGCTGACGACTCCACACTGGTCGCGCAACCACTTCGTCGGCAGCAGCCTTCTGGCCCCAACAGCCTTCAGGCTTGTGTTTCTACCATGCAAAGTTTGGAACCAAAGCTACCAAATGCCATTCACCATGCAGTTTCGCGGTTCGGGAAATGTCAGGGCCGCGCCAGCAGTGGCCATGAGCGCCGGCCGCAGAGGCAGGCTGCTTTTCATCCGCGACAGCATCTCCGGACGCCGTTTTCTGTGCGACACGGGGCACAAAGGAGTGTCCTGCCTGCATCCCGCTTTGGACATGGTGACCGACAGCCACGGCCCCTATGGAAGCTGCCAATGGTAGCCCCATCCGTACATATAGAACAAGGTATGTCGAATTGTGTTTCGGAGGACAGCAGTTCGGCTGGGACTTTGTTACAGCAAAGGTCGCCGCCCCTCCTCGGCGCTGATTTTTTATGTGCACATGGACTGTTGGTGGATGTAAAGAACCGCCGCCTGATTGACGCCGCCACGTTTTGTTCTTATATGTGCACGCCAGCGAGGCCGATCCCATACGACTGTCTAGCATGCTCTCAACGTCCGATGATTTCCACCATCTACTTGCCATGTTCCCAGCCCTCACTCAGCCTACTTTCTCGGGATCTGCCGTGAAGCATGGTGTGGAGCACCATCTCGCCACTACTGGTCCTCCTGTTCGCCGAGCTCGGCGCCTCGACCCAACCAAGCTTGCCGTGGCAAAGGCTGAGTTTGCCAACATGGAACGCCTGGGCATTGTACGCCGATCCGACAGCCCGTGGGCATCACCCTCCACATCGTCCCCAAACCTGGCGGCGGCTGGCGCCCGTGTGGTGACTACCGGCGGCTTAATGAGGCAACGGCACCTGACAGATACCCTGTCCCAAACATACAGGACTTTTCAGCACACCTGGCTGGCAAGGTGATTTTTTCCAAGGTGGACCTCGTCCGGGGATATCATCAGGTGCCGGTACACCCACTGGACATTCCCAAAACGGCAGTGATTACGCCTGCTTGGTCTATTTGAGTTTCTGCGATGCCGTTCGGCCTGAAAACGCCGCCCAATCTTTTCAACGCCTCATGGACTCTGTTTTGCGGGAGCTGCCTTTCCTTTTTGTGTACTTGGATGACATCCTTGTAGCGAGCATGTCCAAGTCTCAGCACCTGGTGCACCTTCGAACACTTTTTGAGCGGCTTAGCCAACATGGCTTAATTGTCAACCCCGCCAAGTGCCAGTTCGGTCTCTCCACTATTGACTTCTTAGGACACAGAGTCACTAAGGATGGGGCAGTCCCTCTCCCATCAAAGGTGGAGGCAGTCACACAGTTCCCACGCCCGCTCACTGTCAAATCCCTGCAGGAATTCCTCGGCATGGTGAATTTTTACCACCGCTTCATCCCTCGAGCCGCTCAGCTCATGCTGCCCTTGCACGAGGCTTTGAAAGGTAAACCCAAGCACGCTGTGGACTGGACTGAGAGCAGAGTCGAGGCTTTTGCTGCCACTAAGGCAGCCCTAGCGAACGCCACCATGCTGGCGCATCCTTCTCCTACAGCCCCCATCGGCATCACCTCGGACGCCTCGGACTACGCTGTCGGTGCTGTCTACGAGCAGTGGGTAGGCGGGGCCTGGCAGCCGCTGGCTTTCTTTAGCCGTCAGCTGCGCCCCTGTGAGCGGAAGTACAGCACTTTCGACCGGGAGCTGCTGGGTCTCTACCTTGCCATCAGACACTTTCGTTCCCTGCTGGAAGGCCGACACTTCACTGCTTTTGTGGACCACAAGCCGCTGACTTTTGCCATGGCCAAAGTGGCTGAGCCGTGGTCCGCCCGCCAACAGCGGCATCTGTCCTACATTTCAGAGTTCACCACGGACTTGCAGCACGTTGCGGTAAGAACAACCGGCGTGGCGGACTGCCTATCACGGGCTGTGGCAGGGGCAGTCCATCTGGGTTTGGATTACAACCGCATGGCGGTGACTCAGACCACAGACCCGGATGTTCAACTCCTGAAGACCTCGACTCCAGGGCTGCAGATCGAGAACGTGGTTTTTGGCGACACCGGCACCACGCTCCTGTGTGACATCTCCACAGGTAGTCCTCGGCCGGTTGTTCCTTCAGGATGGAGACGACAAATTTTTGATGCCATCCATGGTCTCTCCCACCCAGGTTCGAAACCGTCACAGAGACTGGTTGCAGCGAAGTTTGTTTGGCACGGCCTCAAGAAGGACGTCAGGGACTGGGCTAACACGTGTGTTGAGTGCCAACGGGCCAAAGTACACCGCCACACTAAAGCCCCATTAGAGTTGTTCCCTGTTCCTGAGAGGCGTTTTGACCATGTAGCATCAGACCACGTCAGTGGCATCTGTCGAAATGACACGGGCATTTATTGGCACCTGGGTTGCCCGTTTTGGCACCCCTTCGGACATATCCTCTGACCGAGGCGCGCAGTTTACGTCTGAGCTATGGAATGCCGTCGCTCAGAGCCTCGGAGTGAAACTCCACCGCACAACCGCATATCACCCGCAGGCTAACGGACTCTGTGAACGTTTTCATAGGTCAATGAAGGCTGCCCTGCGTGCCAGCCTCAAAGACGGTAACTGGGTCGACAAGCTCCCATGGGTGATGCTGGGCATCAGGACTGCACCAAAGGAGGATCTTCAGTCCTCATCCGCGGAGCTTGTTTATGGACAGCCGCTGCGGGTTCCGGGGGATTTTGTCCCTAGCATTACGGTTCCCTGGTCTGCTACTCTCCAGCGTTCTGCTCTACTGGACAATGCGAGGCTTTTCGCACCTGTCCCTACTTCCCGTCATGGCCTCCCTCAGTCGCACATCCCGCTGGTCTTCAGGCGGCTGACTATGTTTTCATTCGCCACGACGCCCACAGGGGGCCGCTACACCCGCCCTACGAGGGCCCATTTCGGGTTCTGGAGACAGGGGACAAACATTTTGTGGTGGACAGGGGCGGCAAACCGGAGCGACTCTCCATTGACCGCCTTAAACCGGCTCACTTGGACGTGGCTAGGCCTATTGACCTGGCTCAACCCCCGCGACGCGGACGACCTCCTGCTCTGCGCCCACCCCTTGCCCCCCTCACTCCCAAGCCATCCACACTCCATGCCCCACACACGTGTAATGACGGGACTCCGCCTGCAGTGGGGTCTCCTCGACCTCCGGTACAGCGCAGCCGTTGTGGCCGACTGATACGCCCACCTCCCCGTTGACTTTTTATTTATTTTGATTTTTTTCTCTCTTCTGATATGGTGAATTCTGGGGGGACGTGTGTAGTGAATGTGACATACATAATTCACCTTTGTTGTTAAGCGTAGGTCTACACACTGTTGATTATAAACGCAGCACTTTGTTCTTAGTGTGTTTATTCATGACTACAGGGATCGCGGTCCCTTTAAATTGCGTGATGACGTGGACGCGGTTCAGCGCCATTGGTTTTTTCCTGCTAAATAAATGACACGCATTCGTGTGCTCAAAGTGAGAAGTTGTCACTTGCAATTATTGCAATTTCCATATATATATATATATATATATATATATATTATGGTACAACGGGGCTAAAGGCCCACCTTAAGAAAAAATGTGCTATTCACTGCACCTAAAATGTATAATTGCAGAAAAAATATATACGTTGTATTGAACATTAATGGAGCAACATATTTTGCGTGAAAATAAATCATTCAAGTTGTTTATTTTGTTTAAAAATCTTATAAATGTATGAGGGGGCACCAGCATGGGGTAAAAGGCCCACGGTATTAATACTTCAGCTAAAATAATGTTTTTTTTTTTTAAATCATTTCTAAGTTAATGCTTGTTCAACACAATCACTTTAGCAAAGTTTGTACTATTTTCTGCTTATTTTGAAAAACAAAATAATTTTTGTTCAATAAATATACTGTCATTAAAATGTTAATATAAAAAATATATTTTAAAATAAAGAAATAAAATCATTTTAATAAGTAAAGATTCTGAAAGCATTGAAGGAGATCCAATAATAATTGAATATATATTTGCAGTTGTAACAACTGATATTTTATCATATGATATGATTAATATCATGTTTGTAAATATGATGGTTTCATTCTAAACATGGTGATTATTGTTGTGGAAACAAACGATGGTCTTCTCAAATTTGTCAATAAAGCTCAAGAAGCAGAGTTCCTGATGTCAAAAGACTTTATTGACCACAGCAACAAAGCCGAGATGACCGCTGCCGCATCTTTGGGATGAGACGTTAAACCGAGGTCCTGACTCCCTGTGGTCATTAAAAAAATCCCATGACACTCATCGTAAAGAGTAGGGGTATAACACTGGTGTCCTGGCCATATTCCCTCCACTGGCCCTTGTCAATCATGGCCTGCTAATAATCCCCATCCACTTGATTGGCTCTATGACTCTCTCTCCTCTCCACCTGTAGCTGGTGTGTGGTGAGCGCACTGGCGCCGTTGTCCTGTGGCTGCCGTCGCACCATCCAAGTGGATGCTGCACACTGGTGGTGGTTGAGGAGAGACCCCCCCCCCACATGATTGTAAAGCGCTTTGGGTGTATTGCAATACACAATAAAGTGCTATATAAATGCCTCATTCATTCATTCATTCATTCATCTGAGTCTTTGTCTGTCCACGCATCCATTTTATATCTTTTTTTCTTACCATAATTGGTAGTTCCGGTTTTTAATTGGCTATGCCACAATTTCTTATCAGTCCACTTTTACTCCCCTGGCCACTTCATTTTAATGGTGGAATTTGGCCAGATCAGCCACCTTTATTCTGCTGCCAATAAGGTGGCCACATGGGACATACACCAAACTTGTTTACCCCTCTTACTCTGGAAGTCACCCAAAGTTCATAAGGTTATATAATCTAATGGAAACCACCAGTACTGCCCAATGGATAGGCCCTCAGACTTACATTCTACATTAGGACATCCGGTATTGGAATAACTCGGCATATTAAACAGTATATTGATTGCTTTCATGACCATGCATCATATTTTTGAGTAAAATAATACCATATTGAGTAAATAGCATAATAAAGTAAAATAACACACTATTATCTCTAATATGCCATCTGAATCTAACCATGTCATGTCAACAAATGGAAAAGTCAGCGATCTATTAATTATCATGTTAATTATTGTGCGCGAGAATTTTAAATCTAAACGTAAATCTTATATAGAAATTTTAACATGGAATTTAAATGTACATTTTAAATACAAATCTTAATTGTAAAATAAAAAGAGGTATTTTAAAATTATATATAAATGTGATAAATTTTAAATTAAATGTATAAGATTTTTTTAAATATTAGAAATAAATGTGGGATGTTCAGTTTAGTGAAAGAGTCAGTGCTCGATAATTAAAGTGCCTCTATTATGGGTTATGAAAGGTTCATATTTTGGTTTTGAGAGTCCCCAACAACAGGTTGACATGCATGCAAGGGCAAAAAACACTTTCATTGTCTTATAATATGCATTTATTTTTACCTTACTTGCTCAACGACTCCCAAACGATTTGCTCAACTATTAATTTTTTCCAAACCCCTCCTTCGCGTGACGCTAGTCTGCAGTGATTGGTCGATTTCATTTTCGTTTCATAAAGCAGCGTTTGCGAGCGCAGTGCTGCTGTGTGTACAGTGTTACCGGGGAAACAGCTATTTTTTGCGCTTCAAAAGCAGCACCTAGTGGTGAAGAATGAATGTTTTCCCGGGTCTGCATGTGCAGCAAGAATGCACATGTTAGATTTCAGTCAGCTGTAGTCTGAGCGGTGTGTTTGAGTGCAGATTTTGGTCCAGACGCCGCTGACACGAGGCGGCAACACCATCGGCTTTTGTCGCCGGTAATTCTTTGAAGTTGGCTTGGTGTGTCCTGGCCTTTTAGTTTCAATCTTTTTGAAAATCCCGCGTCGAATTGTGATTTGTTTGCAAATGAATCCACGGTCAAACGAAGTGAAAAAAGGACTGAGTTCTTACTGACGCTGTCTGGATCTTCATTAAAAATGAAGTTCATTCACTCTTTCCTAACGCTGGGATCAGAAGGAAGGCAATGCAGAGACTGTTTTTTCCACAACTTGGCACTGCACAGAGCATCTTTATCGTTTGGTTTCTGCATAGACCTGCGTGTTCGCTTTTCTCTAAACACTAGATGTGTGAATCGGTGGGCGGGGCTAAACAGGCAGCGATGCAGAAGCAGGCGTTGATCTACTTCTGTGGAGGCGGTGCTTATCCACACTATTACATCATAGAATGGAACATTCCATAAGCTGTTGTTTTGGCAGACTGCCTTCAATATAAAATCTTTTCAGACTAACAACAACGTTTTGAGTTCTGAAGCTTACAGGATGTTTTTGTAGTACAGTTACCTCTTATTTGTCAAAAGCTCAAGGGAATTTTGGTTTCTCAGTTCATGACCCCTTTAAAGTATAAAAATGTGCTATTAGTAATTCTTGCTCTGATTGTTTACGTGTAACTTTTTCTATTAAATTATCTAGGGGTGTCCCCGACTAAGGATTTTCATAGTCGAATCGGAATTTTCGAATCTTGCTGACAGTCGACTGATAGTCGAATCATATGTTTGGGGGCGGGGCAAAATACATTACCAAGAGTCAAGTCAGACATTCGACAGTCATAAATACTGACGTTAACACAGGGAAAATGTGTAATGGACGCCTCACAGATACAAACGGAGTGAATAATGTTTTATGTTTTGATTAAAAGATGGTTAACATTAAACATCAGCGAAACCCTAAGAATTCACAATTTTTTACAATAGTGCTCTCATTATAACGTTATGTATATGACGGTTATTAATGTTCTGCATTTCTGTTTTGAGCTGCGCCCGCTGAATGACCAGTAGAATTAATCATTTGATAGAAGGTTTTTAATCAATGGGATTTAACTCATTTATCTCATATAAAATACGCTTCATTATTTATACTTGTGGACGCGTTCTTGACGCAACAACGTGCAGAAACACTAAAAATTAATAATAAACTAAACTCTAAAAATTCACAGTGTTTTATTATAATAGTGTTCTCATTATAATGTTATGTTTATATGACAGTCCCAGTCATAGTTATGACTATTCTGCATAGTAGTTTGTCCTGTTCGCGCTGCGCACTGAAGAGATAATCACTGTTCAATAAAGCGCTTTACTGCAGCGACTCAACCAAATGCATCTTATACGAGATAAATAATATATACACGATATATATAAACCGGCTGAAATGTTTTGAAATCACTTGTATCCTACCTGATCAAAAATATCCAGTCTTTCATTCTGTGTCAGTTTGAGTCTTGTTAAAGTTTTAAATCCTTGCCGCCAAGATGCTCCTCTGTCGGTCACGGATTATGGAAAGTGAAACTTAAATCTATAGGGGTGGTTGGATTTATTTAAAGCTTTTTTTTCTTTTCAGATTCTTATTTACAGCATTATCATAATAGGCTGTATATTAACTTATTTGGAGAAAACCGGTAGTTCTATGTGAAATCAGACATTGAGCACCCCCATGTAGCCAAAATGGTATGATCATAACACCCCGCGAATATTCGACTGTGAGATTGGGAGTCGAATCAGGCTCCTCGAATCGAAGCATCGAATTGTCGACTATTGTTACCCCTAAAATAGTTTTTTTGTATCATATTAATTTCTGTAGTAGAACAAATGAATCAAATCATTTTTGTTCTCTGTTTCAGAGTCATTTCTGGACTCGGACCCGTTTTCGGGGATTTGCGAGATGCCAGATTTCGATTTGTCTCCTTTGGGCTCATCTGACTTCCTTCTGGAGCGAGGTGGTGCGGCGGACGCCATCGGCCTCCCGCTGGACGGTTTTATCTGCTTGTCTCCGCCACACAACCAGGACTATCACTTCGGCCTGGAGGATCACGAGGGCGTCAGCGAGCTGTTCGACTGCGACTTCAGCGACCTCGGCCCTCTGGAGTTCTGACAGACGGATCCGAGTATTCGTTTTCCAGTGTGAACAGGAAACTGATTCCACTTTGCTTTTGAATCCAGATTTGCTCAGAGGGCTCTGAGCAGCGCCATTTAATTTATTAATAGAAATAAGTCACCTTTAAAGAAATCGTTTACCGAAAAATGAAAATTTGCTGGAAATGTACTCCCCCCTCAGGCCACCCAAGATGTAGATGAGTTTGTTTCTTCATCAGATTTGTAGAAATGTAGCATTCCATCACTTGCTCACCAATGGATGCTCTGCAGTGAATGGGTGCCGTCAGAATGAGAGTCCAAACAGCTGATAAAAACATCACAATAATCCACACCACTCCAGTCCATCAATTAACGTCCTGAGAAGACAAAAGAAACAAATCCATCATTAAGATGAATTTAACTGTTTTGGTTTGTTTTCGCTTCTAAACAGTGTTCGATCCCTCCTAATTCAGACCTTTTTTTCTGGAAAATCAGTATTAAAGTAAAAAAAAGTTGTAAAAAAAGCTGCATGTTTTTTTTTGTTTTTTTTCCTAGAAACACGCAGCTTTTCTCTTCACAAGATGTTAACTGATGGACTGGAGTGGTTTGGATTACTTGTGATGTTTTTATCAGCTCATTCTGACGGCACCCATTCACATCCATTGCTGAGACACTGATGCAATGCTACTTTTCTCCAAATCTGAAACAAACTCATCTAGATCCTGGATGGCCTGAAGATGAGCATATTTTCAGCAAATATTAATTTTTAGTGAACTTTCTTAAATCTTTTTTTGTTTTGTTTTTATTCGAATTTATTGTAAATCTATTGTCGTTGAAGGTTTTAGGATGTCGAAATCGTACTGGATAGAGGTTTCAATATAAACTGACAGGTTTTGTGGACTATTTCTCAGGAGAATCGTATTTCAGGTGAGTGATAACGTATTAGTTACCGTATGTATTTAGGGTCTGGTTATGTTGCATAGGTTGGTTATGCATGCTGCACGATAATCAATCCGTCATCGCTCGTGTAGCGATAAAGAGGATTTACAGAAAATAAACTTCAACTATTCACACAGTCATAACATCGATTAATTTCTAATCACAATTATAGTCACACGTCCCGTGCAAATGTTCATCATGTCACCGATTCTCTCGCATTCACAAAGTTCTGTGTCTTTTAAAGCATAGTGTATAGGTTTGTGCATTTTTATTGCTGTTACAGGAGACGTTCTGTATTTATTATAATTAATATCTGATCCTGGTACAGTAAATGCCCAATTATTCTATATAGTCTCCTAAAAATTCACTTGACTTGTTTTTTGTTTTTGTTTTTCTGCGGATGTGTGTAAATATTCATATAATTTCCAGCCTCATCTTAAATATTACTCTTGATATTTAAAAAAAAAAAAAAGCACTATGTTTTTTTTGTTTTGTTTTGTTTATTCCTTCAGCCCTTTCTATGATTCCCTTTAATGAGTCCAGGGATAGAAATAATGTCTTGTATTTCTATATTTCCCTACTGGAGTTTGAATTGTGATTGACTTCTAGCCTTCGAGTGTTTTATAGTCATAATTCCACTGTGCAATTAGTTACAGGACGAAGTATAGTCACATGAAAGGATTATAATGTCAATGTAGTGGGATATTTAAATGGATTTTGATAAGGTAGGTTTGATTATAAAGGGCTCTGAAGTTTAAAGACACTGTTTGATAAGCTCTTCATCTTATAAAATGTATAACTGAATGCAAATTGGCCTTCTATGTGTAGATTTGCCTGGGTTTTGCCTTGTTCTGTTTTCTAAAGGCAGCTTTTGTTGTTTAGCTGAATGTGTTTTTTGGACAGAGACAGTTGTGCAAATCGTAAATGTGCATGTGTGTGTGATTTGATGTTTGTATGACAATTGTTAGGTAGTTTTTGTGTTGTGTTTGAGGTGGAGTTGTCTGGGACAATTCTTATGATGGGATCAAGCGCTTTGAGTGTGATTCATGTTTATCTGGTTGTACACTAGCAATATTTTTGTAATAGGGCTTTTTTTTTCTTGCATAATTGGTTTTCCTGTTTACTTTATAAACCACTTTAAAAAGTGGCCAATGGCACGGTGAATACGTGTGTGCTTTTAAAATTAAGTGCAAATAAAGTCAGATTTGGATCTGAAGTCCATTTAAATTTCCTCGAATTATGGCTTTAAATTCCATTTGCAGCAGTTACGATGTTTTTAGTTCAAGTTTTGAAGTTCAAGATTTAAAGGTTATTGTTTTCGAGCACTGATTTGTTGTTTCAACAAAAGGGATGATATTTGCGAAGTGATATGTCAATATTTCAGATTATCACCAGTCAGTCACAGATTAATGGATTGTCTTTGTTCTGACAACATAAATAAATCTTTTGACTTCCTAAAATCACTTGTGATTGTCTTGACATTTGATGAGATGCTGTAATTGCTCATAATTGTTTTCAGATTGAGCTACAAGATCTTTAAGGGTTTTTTTAATGGTTTACATCATATTAAATAATTTGTTGCGTTTTCAAGAATAATTTTATTGAATATAATTTAATTAAATATCTGTTTATTCCAGATATTTTAATTTTTAAATATTAGCTTTAAATGCTGCAATATTTGACTGTTTGGAACATGTGATATTTAATTTAATATCATTGATATACTAATTCATTGAAAAATTAATTTTACACTTTCTGTTTTCACTTTAATTGTAGTTGAGGTTTAAATAATTGTTTATAATTTTTCTTAGTTTTATGTTAAATATTTTGGTTCAGTAATATTTTAGTTTTGTACTAAGCTTAATCTAACACAAAATGAAATGTCAGTGCTGTAAACACACTGGTGACCAGCAGATGGCGCACTTATCACATTTAAATTACTAGTGACGGATGGCAATCCCACCACCGTGCTTCAAATAATAGTATGGTACTATAGTACATGTCCAAAAACATGATATTGCCATGTGTGCATGCAACAAATGCCACAGGTTTGTGTTGAGTGATCAAAAACGAGCATCTTTTATACGGGTGGAGAATATGTGATGAAAGCATGTCCTCAAAGCCCAATAAAACCAGAGTTAGGTTGATTTAATCAGCGAATGATTAACCTGCAGACACAAATAATTACCCTCATTATAACTGATCTGGAAGATTAATAAACCTCACAACGCTAATTTCTCTGTGCCGGCTAATGGCTAATTTGCATTTTCCTCTGGGTTTTAATTTGCGGTTATGTGGACTCGGGGAATCCGTTTTCACCTTTACAGATCTGCTGATGGATGTTTAAAGGAATAGTTCACACAAAAATGAAAATAATGTAATTTAACGTATACAATGTATGCAGCACCACGCGGAAACGTCGTTTACGTTCAGATCAAAGCGTAAACAACCTAAAAAAACGTGTGTTGCTGCTGACATGTTTACGTTCAGTGGATACTTTCCAAAATGGCCATGGAGGAGACTAATTGTTAAATAAAGTTCTTACAAAAAGTATTCACGTGGCTTTATAAAATTGAACAGCTGATGTCACATGGATTATTTTAATGATGTCCTTGTTATGTTTCTGGACCTTGATTGTGGTTAGTATCATTGCTGTCTATGCCGGGTCAGAGAGCTCTCAGATTTCGTCAAAAATATCTTAATTTGGAAATATCGGGTTTGGAAAGACATGAGGGTGAGTAATTAATGACAGTAATTAATTGTGATTTTTGGGTGAACTATCCCTTTAACACAGACCGGTGAGGCTTAGCCTTCTCCTGGCCACAGGTCGGAAATTAACAGCAAAAAATTGGACAAAATTAAACTAAATTACGATATTAATACAGCGAAAATTAAATGCAAGTGTCAATTGCTGCATTAAATTTAGATATGCTCCTTTTGCAGTATAGTTCTTTTTACACGTTTTACAGCGTTGAGCATTTTAACCAATCACATGCAGTTCTGTTGAGTTTATGAATGCAACAGCCAATCAGACGAGTTCTGTTGAGTGCACGCTGGCTTACTGCATTCCACACACTCGCGGATTCTCACCTCACAGACAACAAAGTGCAGATGTGCGTATGATGCAAGTAAGAGATCATTTTACAGTAAAAACAGCTTCATTGAGTGTTTTGAGAGTGCTTAAACTCGCGCTAGTGCTAAGTTATTTCATAATGTAATCGTAATTGCTTGCTTTTCTGTATATAACGTTAATTTATTCGCTTTTTGAATAGCCTTGGAAACAAAAGTGTTATAATTAATAACTTAACTCTTATTAAATTGTGATCACGTTAAATACATTTAGTCTTATTAAAAAAAAATAAAAAGTATGGCATCATATCCGTGTTTAGTACTTAATTTATGATGCACGTATTTAATAGATTACACTAATATTAGGCTACTTTTAGCCTTACCCTGGAGTTGGATCACCCTCCGCCTATGACACAAACCATTTGTAAATGCACAGTCTGTGCTTATATTTGCTGATAAATCATGTTTGAGATGAACATTCATTCTGTGATGCATCTGACCTCTGACCTAGAGCCACTAGACACTGACGCCCTGCAGAGGTGAGACTGAAGCTCTCTCTCTCTCTCTCTCTCTCTCTCGCTCGCTCTGGATGCAGCTGCAGCGGGGTGTAAAGCAGAGGAAGGTTACCTTTACACCCACTGCTTTTGGCACAAACATGCTGTGTGCTGGTGTGACATTCACAAGCAGCTTCATCATTATCACCTTCATCACAATTACCACCATGACCTCCTCACCACCTCATAACCACCATCATATAATCACAGCCACTGACATTACCATCACCACCACCATAACATCACTAATAAAGTCACCATCATCACATTATCAACATCACTACTATCATCACCACTATTTCCAACTTTATGACAACAATATTACCATAATCATCAACAATATTACCATGTTATCATCATCACTACACCACCAACACCATAACATCACTACTATTACTGCCAACACCATCATCAGCTTAATGACTGCCATATCATAACATCACTGTTGTCATCACATTATCAACATTTCCCTCAATTACTATCATCACCATAACATTACCACTACAATAACTGCATTTTCATATCACCATTATAATCATTAATATTGCCATAACATCAACATTGTCAAACTCATCACATGTGACCCTGCAGTACAAAAGCAGTCATAAGCAGCGCAGGTATATTTGCAGCAATAGCCAACAATACACTGTATGGGTCAAAAATATCCATTTTTCTTTTATGCCAAAAATCATTCGGATATTAAGTAAAGATCATGTTCCATGAAGATATTTTGAAATTTCCTACCGTAAATATATCAAAACTTAATTTTGATTAGTAATATGCATTGCTAAGAATTCATTTGAACAACTTTAAAGGCGATTTTCTCAATATTTTGATTTTTTTGCACCCTCAGATTCCAGATTTTCAAATAGTTGTATCTCAGCCAAATATTGTCCGATCCTAACAAACCATACATCAATGGAAAGATTATTTATTCAGCTTTCAAATGATGTATAAATCTCAATTTTAATAACATGACCCCCTGGATGTTTTGAGGTCCAAGGTCACATATTATCGTCATTACATTATCACCAAAATCTCCATAACTTCAAAATGATCATCACATTATCACCAGCATCACCATAACATGACCATTATCATAATCATCACCATTGCCAACATCAACTTTGTCATAATCATATTATTATCACCAAAATCACCATAACATCAGAATTAACATTACATTATCACCAACATAACATCACCACCATTATCATCATATTCTTCCTCATCCTCACTATTATCATCAGCAGCTTCTAGGAGGTCACCTTTTGAGTAAACAAATTCAGCAACTCAAACAGGTCCGAGGCAGAAAACCTCCAGTGACTTTCATTGAAGGTCCAGATAAGAGTTCCTGTGTGCAGTTTAATGTTAGACAAGCTTTTCTTCATTATATACCATCAGAAACACTGTTCCTGCTAGTCATGATTGTCATGTTGGTTTAGTGTTCTTTTTTAAATGCTGTTGATGGTCAACATTTAGATTTATTGTAGTTCTGTTACTAGCTTGACTCTTGTGATCAGCAATAAAGAAAAAGACCAGACAGTAAGAGAACAGATCACTGATTGCTCTAGTCTCCGCCCACTCATCATCCTCCACCAATCAGAACACGCAAGCGTTCATTGACCACAGCTGCTCTGCTTTAAAAGCTCTTGCAGTAGCTCAGCGCTGCTTTTCTCTGAGGTGGTCGGATCACATCAGAGTGTGGTTAACCTTGCAGACCGGCGCTTAAATCTGCTCTTCCTCCCTGCGTTATGCTAATCTATAGAGTCCTCCTTTGATCTCACCTCAGGTGTGGGTTTTGTTGATTTGGGGCTGAATTTGGGCTCCTGAGGTTTAAATAAATTGGTTGTTTTTAGTTCCTCTTTCTCCACAGGTGAACGTTGTGACAACATGTGAATCTATATGAAGTCATCTCACCTTTGGAGGTCTCCATTGACTCGATTACACCACGTGACCGCTTGGAGGCGCTATTGAGACACTTGCTGCTTTGGCATCATATGAAGCAGCTCAATGTCATTCAGTCTCAGGTCAAAGTTGAGCACACACCCACCGCCTTTACTCTACATTAAACACCACAATTTCCATTTCACGACTCATTTACAACCAAATGCATTCTAAACGACCCTCATATCATTCAGCAAAAACGCGTATATCATCCACAGCTTATATCTGCTCGAGGTAGAACCTAAAATAATGAGATCTATAACATATATTTCATACTTTCGGTTCACTGACAGACGGGACAAATCATCTCTACTCTCCCACTCGCAATCAGAGGATGCTGTTAAATGATCCAGCAGATGTATATATATATATATATATATATCAATGCAAAATTAATTATCTCACTTGCACATCCAAAATTCGGTGCTATTGGGTTGTGGTTTCTTTCACATGGATGCATGTGCAATTTAAATCAATATATTTCTTTCATAAAAATACTGTATGCATGTATGAAATGACATTTTGATCCAAATACTTACTAAGAATACAATGGTGTTAATGTGCTTTACCATGCATGGCTATGTTTGTTCTGGTAATACCACGGTTAAATAATTGATCTGCATTATGCTGTTCAACAGCGTGAAAGAGCAAACCATCAGTACGGTCAGATGCAAACGCAGCCTGATCAGATGCATCATTATTTTCTGATGGTTACGCACTGGTTTGTGATATTGACAGTGTTTCAGATGTTCAGTGATGGTGAAAGCACAGATTTGTGGAGAGGTGGCGCTCGTCGAGATAATCAGACTTGCACGCTTGCTGATTTTCAGACAAATTAAATGTCAGGGGAAACGCAGCTCGCTCGAGTACTTTGAAAAGCTCCGACTATCATAAATTATTAAGGCCTCCTTTACTTTTCCCAAGCCTCTGAGATCCGTCATAGCGAAGCTGAAGTCTCCAAACTTTGTTCTGAAGTGAGGAATTAACAGACTTCGGTGTCTGATGGGAATTCAGACACGCCGCACAATCCAAACCTCAGCAATCTGGGCACGTAGTTTATAGGTGACATGTTTTTCCTTTCTTTGAATGATATCTAATACCTTACTATAGGGGAAAATTGCATATTTCACAGTGCGATAGGAATGAAAAGTGAGAAACGGGTCCAGAGGAGAGGAAAATAAAATAGCAAATAAAACAAAATTAAAATGAACTAAAATAAAATAGCACAAAAAAATAAATAACAAAAAGTACAACATGAAACAATAATAATAATAATAATAATAAAAAAACTGGAACAATCAAAAAAGCAAACAAAATAAATTGAATATAAAAAGTTAAAATTAAATAACATAACATGAAGATAAAACAGATATAGAATAAAAAGTAAATACAATTAATTTAAATAAAATAAAATAGAATAAAAAGTATAAAATAATCGTAATTAAAAAATAAAATTTATAAAAATAAAATGGAAAATAAAGTATAATAACAGAATGATATAATAAAATAAAAGAAACAAAATAGCAATGAAAAACAAAATAGAGTAAAAATAAGTTACATAAAATAGAATAGAATAAAAAGTAAATAAAATAATACATATAATAACAAAATAGAACAAAAGTTAAAAATTGAAATAAAGTTACAAACTAAACAAATAATAAAAATAATGTAACAATAGAATAGAATATAAAATTAACAAAATAAAATAAAAAATAAACAGCATTGAATGAAATAAAATAACATGAAGATAAAACATAAACAAAACAATAATAAGTAAATAAAATAAAATAAATGACGTAAGTAAATAATATTAAAATAAAATAACATACAAAGAGTAAAAGGGGGAAAATATCAGCAAAAAATGTCCTGTTTGACAACCTTGGGCACAAGACTTGTAATGTTAAATTAAACTGTAAAACTGCAAATACCCTTACCTTTTGCAAAGTATAATTAAAAAGTATTAATTTAGAATGAAAAAACTCTATTTATTAACACTTGAACACATTATTTGTCCGATAGAATGTTTTAAAGTAACAAATGTGCTTCAAAAGCACAGCAGTATCCACTGTTTAACTGAAATGGTCTACGGTCAGATTAAAATATCTTGCGTTCGTTTTCCCTCAGTAAATCTGCATGCCTTGCTAGCGCTTAGAAGTGTGTTAACTAGATCTTCCTGACAGCAATAATGAGTCTATCGTGACCTCATTCGTCGCCATTATTAACAGGTCAATACTGGACTCAATATCCCATTATAAACGCGATTGTAATGCGGCACCGAGCCGCCGGCCGGCCTCAACCATTTATATCTAGTCACATTACAGCCGTTTTAGTTCTGTCAGAAACAACATTCATCTCGGCTGGGTTCTGTTCATCTGTGTTTGGAGAGCTGACCAGACTCCCCTAAAATGTTCATTTTGAGTCAGAAAGTTCAAATGAACAAACTGAACTATTGCAAAATAAAGCAATGAGCCATGAGAGACTGTGATACAATGTAACGTGAAAAACAGAAAAGTTGTTCCATGTAAATTCAGTTCCCGCTGTAACAAGCAATAAACGACATGACATTTTGAGTCATGCTGGGCAGCAGCTGTTGTGAAATCTCATTTGTCCAAAATCCTGCTTCTCATAGCTGCACATTAAACGTCAAATATCTTCTGATGAGCTGCAAATGTGTCATTGCATATTGATCATATTGAAAGGTCATGTGCATGTGTCAGATTAACACACAGTTGCATCTCAAATCATGTGCTTGGTCATTCTACAGAAACGTCCACTTTTGGTATGGCAAGATGTCTTAAAATGTATTTATTTCTTTAACATTTAAACTTAGACCACATTATTAGATTACCTTTTGACTTTATGAATACATATAAATGACAGCTTAATTATATATATATATTTTTTTAGCTTTTTTGTGCAATTATTTCAAGACCACATGTATAATTTTTTTGTCACTGGTGTTACCTTCTTTAGCAATATTAAAAGTTTTTAAGAAATATTATTTTTCTTTTTTCTTTTTTCGGCACATGTAGTCAGAGTTACAGAAAAATAATGAAAATGCAAGAAATAAGTATATTGTGTTTTATTTATTTAATGTGACCGACAAAAACAGTACAGTAACACAGCACAGTAACACCAGTGACACACATAAGAGCTGATACACTGATCTTCACTGGTGTTATCCATAAGGAAGGTAACACCAGTGACAATTTTCATGAAAAATGCATTTTACAAAAAGTCTGCTGCAAGGTATCAAGCCACATGTTGTCAATCATGGTATACTCACTCAATTAAGTAGTTTAAACCATTTGTATTATAGTTTTTTTTTTACATTTCCCTAACAATAAAGTAGGTCACCAGTGACGTCAACTAAAAGCTTCATATGAAATCATGAGATAAATGAGAAAATTTCTGATAACTGAAAAGAAACAGTGGACTAAACATTGGCCTTTTTTCACAGATGTTTAGTCGAGTGATGTCATTAGTGTGTTTTTTTTTAATTATTATTTTTTTTTATTCCAAAATAAAAGACTTTTGTTAAGCGATAACACCAGTGTCACAAATCCAGGGGACCACTATTTTCATTATATATTTTATAATATTTATTTGGCATTTTGTTTTTTTATGCCATTTACATCATGTATTTGATATGAATAGACCTTTGTATTTTAAATGGTAGAAAATCCTTTTTTTGACCTGAAAATAAAGCACTTTCCCTCTGTACATGGATGTGGGGACGAGCAGTTTTGTGGTACTTGGAATTCTATATAATTAATAAAAATAAAAATAATGCCACATGATGGGTCAGGAAGGTGTAATTGTTCAAATAACATATTGTTTCATTTTAAAAAATTAAAAAATTGTAACCCTAATGTGTATTTCCATTGTAATGTATTTCAATTTGTATTGTACGGAACGTGAAAATAGAGACACCAGCCACCATAGTCCATTGTTTACCAGGAGCCAGAGCGCCTGACATCTTGGCAAATTTAAAAGTGCTGGCTAATGTTAAACGTAAATTCAGTAAGATTGTTATTCACGTCGGCACTAATGATGTTCGACTTCGCCAGTCGGAGATCACTAAAAATAATGTTAAAGAGGTGTGTGAATTTGCAAGTACGATGTCAGACACTGTAATATGCTCTGGTCCGCTCCCTGCTTACCGTGGTGATGAGATTCAGAGCAGACTGTCTTCACTCAACGGCTGGATGTCTAAGTGGTGCCCGCAAAATAACATAGGCTTTATAGACAATTGGACGAGTTTTTGGGGCAGACCTGACCTGTTGAAAAGAGATGGTGTTCATCCCTCCTGGGGTGGTGCCGCTCTTCTCTCTAGAAATATGGCACATAGTCTTAGAGTTCGTACTTGACTAACTGGAGCCCAGGTCAGGAAGCAGACAGACTGGCTAAACCGACCGTCTGCTAGCCACCTCACGTCACAGAAGTCAGTTAACTCTCATCACATAGAGACTCTTTCATCTAGATATCACACTATAGAGACTGTGTCTGTTCCCCGAACTAGAAAATCCAAAAATGTCCAAACCAATTTAAGAGTAACAATTTGATTGACGTTCAACAAATAAAAAATGTATATAATACAGAGAAACAAATGATAAAGCTTGGCTTACTGAATATCAGGTCCCTTTCTACCAAAGCGCTTTTTGTGAATGATATGATCATTGATCATAACCTAGACATGCTCATGTTTGACAGAAACCTGGCTAAAACCAGATGAATACATTATTTTAAACGAGTCTACCCCCCAAGATTACTGTTATAAAAATGAACTGCATCCAAAAGGCAAAGGGGGAGGTGTTGCTACAATTTATAGCAATATTTTCAGTATTTCTCAGAGGGCAGGCTTTAAGTATAACTCCTTTGAAGTAATGGTGCTTCATATAACATTATCCAGAGAAACAAGTGTTAATGATAAATCCCCTGTGATGTTTGTACTGGCTACTGTATACAGGCCACCAGGGCACCATACAGACTTTATTAAAGAATTTGTTGATTTTCTATCTGAGTTAGTACTGGCTGCAGATAAAGTCTTAATCGTTGGTGATTTTAATATCCACGTTGATAATGAAAAAGATGCATTAGGATCAGCATTCATAGACATTCTGAACTCTACTGCGGTTAGACAACATGTGTCAGGACCTACTCATTGTCGAAATCATACTCTAGATTTAATATTGTCACATGGAACTGATGTTAATGATATTGAAATTCTGCAGCAAAGTGATGATCTCAGATCATTATCTAGTCTTGTGTAAACTCCATATAGCTAAAACTGTAAATTCTACTCCTTGCTACAAGTATGGTAGAACCATCACTTCTACCACAAAAGATTGCTTTGTGAATAATCTTCCTGACTTATCTCAGTTCCTCAGCATATCCAACAGCACAGAAAACCTTGATGATGTAACAGAAACTACAGACTCTCTCTTTTCTAGCACTTTAAATACGGTTGCTCCTTTACGCTTAAGGAAGATTAAGGAAAAAACACCGTGGTATAATGAGCACACTCGCGCCCCCAAAAGAGAGCAGTCCGGAAAATGGAGCGCAGCTGGAGGAAAACAAAACTAGAGGTATTTCGTATTGCTTGGCGGGAAAGTACCCTATCCTACAGAAAAGCACTAAAAACTGCTAGATCTGATTACTTTTCGTCTCTTTTAGAAGAAAACAAACATAACCCCAGGTATTTATTCAATACAGTGACTAAATTAACAAAAAATAAAGTATCAGTAGGTGTTGACATTTCCCAACAGCACAGCAGTAATGACTTTATGAACTATTTTACTTCCAATATCAATACTATCAGAGATAAAATTGTAACCATGCAGCCGTCAGCTACAGTATTTCATCAAATAGTGCACTATAGATTCCCTGAGGAACAATTCCACTCATTCTCTACTGTAGGAGAGGAAGAATTGTATAATCTTGTTAAATAATCTAAACCAACAACATGTATGTTAGACCCTATTCCATCTAAACTACTAAAAGAGGTCCTTCCAGTCAGAGATCCTCTTTTGGCTATTATTAAGTCATCATTGTCATTAGGATATGTTCCCAAAACCTTCAAATTGGCTGTTATTAAGCCTCTCATTAAAAAAACACAACTTGACCCCAAAGATCTAGTTAATTACAGATCGATCTCAAATCTCCCTTTTGTGTCAAAGACACTAGAAAAGGTAGTATCCTCACAATTATATTACTTCTTAGAGAAAAATGGTATCTGTGAGGATTTCCAGTCAGGATTTAGACCGTTTCATAGTACTGAGACTGCTCTCATTAGAGTTAAAAATGACCTGCTCTTATCATCTGATCGTGGTTGTATCTCTTTATTAGTTCTACTGGATCTTAGCGCTGCTTTCGACACTATTGACCACAACATTCTTTTGAATAGACTACAAAACTTTGTTGGCATTAGTGGAAGTGCATTAGCATGGTTCAGATCGTACTTATCTGACCGCCATCAATTTGTAGCAGTGAATGAAGAGGTATCATATCAATCACAAGTGCAGAATTGGAGTACCTCAAGGCTCAGTACTAGGGCCGTTACTTTTCACGCTTTACATGTTACCCTTAGGAAATATTATCAGTCTGATCTGGATACAGTGTGTATCCAGATCAGATGGTCACTGCAGTCACCAGATCCAGTCCATATCCAGATCAGATGGTGGATCAGCACCTAGAGACGACCTCTACAGCCCTGAACATCAGCGGAGATCAGGACACCTAGATGAGCCCCAGAGACAGATCCCCAGTGAGGACCTCGTCACCTAGACAGCCATCAGGACAAGACCACAGGAACCAAATTAGTCCTTTACACAATCTGACATGGCTGCGGTTGGAATTGAACTGCTGTTTCGTCTGGTCAGAGGACAACTGGCCCCCGACTGAGCCTGGTTTCTCCCAAGGTTTTTTCTCCATTCTGTCACCAATGGAGTTTTGGTTCCTTGCCGCTGTCGCCTCTGGCTTGCTTAGTTGGGGACACTTATTTTCCAGCGATATCGTGTACATGATTGCACAGATACTATTTAAACTGAACCGAGCTGGACAATGACATCACTGAATTCAATAATGAAATGCCTTTAACTGAAAATTGAGTGTTTAATCTTGTCATTTTACATTATTGACACTATTTTCCTATTCTGCTATTGGAAAGTTGCTTTGACACAATCTGTATTGTTAAAAGCGCTATATAAATAAAGGTGACTTGACTTGACTAATATTTCTGTAAAGTCTAGGGACAGAAAAGTGGACGTTTCTGTAGAATGACCCTGCTACAGTGTGCATTTGTAAATTGTGAGTGCATTATCTCAAATGGGGAAAACAGCAGTTTTGGAGCTTTTTGTTTATAATAGCTGATATTCACACTCGTCAGTGTTACTCCTACAAAGCTTACAGGAAAACAGGAAAAAAGTCATGAACAAACGTTCTTCCAGTAACATTACAAGAACATCAAAGTTCTCTAATACCGTCACAGAGGGGAAAAAGTCCCACCCATTTGTGACGCTCTCTGCCCTATTAGCATAAGCACAGCCCTGAGTGAAAAGCTGCGGTCCGCCATTACTGGAGATATACAATGTCAGCACCAAGGAGGCTTTGTTGTGTTTTGGGATGCACTAATGAACATAGGAGATGCCATAATCTCCCCCCATCTGAGCCGAGGACACTGTGGTTAAATTTCATTTACAAAGGAAATATCCCAGAAAAAAAATTGGTAATGTCCCCTAAATGTTTAGGAATCAATACCAACGTTTCGTGCGCGAACATCAGCTCCAGACAAAGTATCATGCGTTTGTTTTCCAAATTGCCTGTCTGAAAGAGCTGCTTGGCACTCTGTAAGGCTAATTGCTAAAAGCTATCATTGTTTCTGCCTATTTTCACTGATGCTGCCTTCAAGTGCTATCAGAATGATCTTAAATAGAAATGTGGTTGTTAAAAGTTGCATATGAAAGCAATGTGTATCGATCGCTTAAAGTTGTTGCGCTCATCAGAAGTGTGACTTATAAAGTTTGTGATAGCATGAGACCAGCTGCTCCCCGTCTGTGTAATTCATAAATGCGAATTTATTATGCACAGTATAATCAGATGACTGACTTTGAATCAGAGTATGTTTTCTGTAAAGATAACAGGCTTGTACTAATAGTGGAATGTTGATTTGCAAAGGCTAGCACTGCTAATGCTGGTGCTTGAGCTCTTGAAGCTCCGCCCTCATCTCCGGGAGCAACAGCTCATTTGCATTTAAAGCAACATACTCAAAATCAGTGTTTGGGCTCATACCCTAAAAGTGGCAATTTTAACAAGCTATAAAAATTTATCTGTGAGGTATATTGAGCTAAAACTTCACATATACGCTCTGGGGACATCAGAGACTTATTTCACATCTTGTAAAAAGGGGCATAATAGGTCTCCTTTAACGTTCACATAAAATACATTTCTGAAACATTTAAAAAACTGGACGTTTTGAATGTTCAGAGAACATCGAGAAAACTTAATAGGGACATTAGCAAACATTTTTATTGGCTGGTCTACTGTATCATATTTGATACATGAATTTCTAAGGCCTCCTAAATTATCAACATGATCAAAACTTCAAAACAATCTACTCCATTCTTTCTGTCGTCTGATTGATAGCTTTTATCAAGTAAAAGCTCTTTCAGTGTAATTGTACAAACGTCTAGCTTCAACTGGTGCTTCACGTGTCTTTTTGCTTTCAGATCTTTCCTGTTTTCTATCAAGTAAACGTCAGAATATCTGTTGTAGTCAAATTTCCAGATGAACACTTACTGGACTGAAGCAGCTCAGCTTTACTTGATTCTCCATCAATAATTTTTTAGAAAAATCAATGCGTCTCAAATCTGATTCATCAGGATCTTTTGAGGAGCTTTACTTTCACTGTTCCTCAGCGGAGGAATGATCTTCATCTCACATCTTCTGAGGAGCGTTTATTTCTTCATCTCTCAATCAGCATTGCATTATATGTTTGGATCATCAAACTAAGCATTTCAGTGTTATTTTACTATAACATATTATTGACAGATATAGAGTAAGGAATGACACTTATATGCATATCATGGAAGTAGTCTGTTATACTGTTATAAACATCTCAAATCATATTTTTTCCTTTTTGATCATATAAATATCAGCATTTGCACCTCATTGCATATTTTTGCTCAGTTCGGGACTGAATAAAATTGAGCTGTTTTTTCCTTCATAGTCTCATTAGAATGATACTCAAAGGAAGAAAAAAAAGAAGCAATTTTTAATTCACTATTTTGTATCAATAAACCATTCCAAAAAAAAAAGATTAAATGTTTCTGACTATTTTTTCTGTCTTTACAGGGTTACAGCTGCAAATGACTACAAAACTAGACAATAATGTTGAGTAACTGATAGTTATTTGGTTTATCTTCACTTTACCACAAAAAAGCAGCATATTGATGAACACAAAACTAGCTGTGATGCAAAGAATGAAAAGTTCCAGTGCACCAGAACCAAGTCAAAAACAACAGAACTGCATTACTTGTCTGAAGAAATGTTAACTGTGATTACTTTAAGAAATATAATAATATATTTATCATCTGAGTCTGTTATTATATTGCAGCTGTCGTGTTTTATAAAAGCAGTGAAGTATGAGAGCAGCTTATTGCTTTTTTAACTTTATTAAGCTTCCTTGTGTGTGAGAGCCGAATGTTGGTTGTGGATGAAGCTCTTGTCTGTTTGTCTGCAGATTGAGACGCGTTAGATCCGCCGGCGAGCGTGAAGCACCTGAGAGCTGAGAGCAGCAGAGACTGGAGTTAATGGGACAAGATGAACGGAGCCGCCGTGGGACGCTCCAACATCAGTCACACACACACACACACACACACACACACACACACACACACACACACACACACACACACACACACACACACACACTCGCACACACACACACACACACACTCACACACACTTGCTTCACTATCCTTGTGGGGACATTCATAGGTGTAATGGTTTTTATAGTGTACTTACTGTATGTGCTATTGTCCTACACCAACCCTACACCTAAACCTACCCCTTACAGGAAACTACATGCATTTTTAGATTTTCAAAAAACTTCATTCTGTGTGATTTATTAGCTTGTTTGCCCATGGGGACCTCAATTTAGGTCCCCACCGTGACACAAGTCCCCATGAGTCTGTGTGTATTCAGGTTTAAGTCCCCACCTGAATAGAAAAACAAGTACACACACACACACACACACCCACACACCGCATGGAGATAGATATATATATATATATATATATTAAGTCTTTTTGAAATCTTTATGCTGATTAATTAGTAATTGATTTGCACAAGCCACTAAGCGTATTAACAATCAAACTAACAATTGTGTTGAAGAATTTTTTTGTTTTTTTTCTTTAATTTTAGTTAAAGTTTGTCGTTTTGTTGTCGTTTTTATTAGACTGTAATTATGACTTATTGTTTCGTAATTTATTTCAGACTTTATCCAATAATTATGGCTTAGTATGTCATACTTTCGACTTTTTTATCTAATTTCAATTTACGTTTATTAATCTCAGTGTTGACTTATGTCAGCATTTTTGTATTGTTGATTTTATCAAATAATTTTGGCTTTAAATATCATAGTTGAGTTGTGTAATATTGACATTTAATGTCATAAAATTTCAACTTTTGCATCTTAATTTTGACTTATTTTTTTCTCATAATTCTGACTTATTTCGTAATTGATATTTTATGACAATTTCAACTTTTTAAATCAACAATTTACCTTTTTTTTGTTAATATAAACTTTTTATCTAATAATTTCAACTTTTTATCTCATAATTGACTTAAATGTCATAATTCTGACATTTTAATCTTGTGATTTTGACTTCATGTAATAACATTTTGACTTAAATTTATTTTATCTAATTATTTCAACTTTTTGCCACATAATTATGACAGTGTCATAATAGTGTCATATGACTTAAATGTCATAATTTTAACTTTTCATATAATACAATTTCGACTTAAACCTTAATTTACACTTTGGCATAATTGTGACTTTTTAATCTTGATTTTTTTTAAAAATATTTCTTTATTATATTGTTTTTTTTAATTTATTAATTTTAATTCTTCAATGAGAAATATTGCCTTGGCAACTAGCTGAAATAAAATAAGTTTTTAAAAATATATATTTTATTTCAGTTAATGTTAATTGTTTTTTAATTATTTTATTATTTGTGGTTTTAGTTAACATGAGCTACATCTAGGGAGCAGAATATTTGCATGTTTATACTCATGAATATTTAATGAGGTAATATGATGGTGTCATATTTCAGAGGCTGTGATGGATGCATGCGATCGTCCTGCATCAGAGATGAGTGTGTTTCAGTGTGTCGGTCCTCGGGGCGTCATTATGGCCCTCGTCTGTGTGTGGATGTTTTACAGCAGACATCATGAGACTCATCAGAAGGCAAGTTTATCACAGTCCTTTTTACATTACACACTCAAAATGAACATGTATTTTTTTCATTGTAAAGGGCCTTTCACCCCCCAAAATATGAAAAGATATGAATATGAAAAATATGAAATGAAAAACATTCAATCCAGTCTATCTGAGCATGCATTGCACTTGGCCTAGATTTTGATCAGAGTTTGATCTGATTGTTCACTTTGAGTTTAAAAGTGTGTGAAACTGCTGTAGTTGGGCATTTATGGTTGGTTGTAGGTTTACAGATCACTGTAATATTGTATGTTATGTATATGTGTCACCATTGTTTGCAGTGATATTTTAGTAAATACTTTTATACTATTAAAGTATGTATTAATATCTTGAATTAGCATTTTGTTTGTATATTTTCAGTTAAATTTTAGTCTTTTGTTATATATATATATATATATTTCCATTCAGCTTTGACTATTTTTTTTTAAATTCAGTTTTAGTACTTAAACTTAATTTTTGTAAGTTACCAAGGGTTTTAAGTGTATATTTGTCATTTAATTCGTATATATTATTTTATTTATAAAATATTAAATAAATCTAGGGTGATTTTATCCTATATTTATTAATTGGAGATTTAAAAATTCATAATTTTGACATATATACAGATTTATGTAATAATTATAATTTTTTCTCATACTTATGACTTAGTGTGTCATAATTTCAACTTTGTGACATAATTCTGTCTTTTTATATCTAATAATTTGAACTTTATCTCATAACTATGACTTAATGTCAATTTCACCATTTTATCCCAATGATGATTTTGTTTTTACATCATAATTTTGACTTTTTCCATTTAAAGTTCCATTTCAGACTTTTCTTTTGCTTTATTTCATAGTCAACATTTTTCATAATTATTCTTTTTTTAAAGTTTTTATCTTTTATCTTTTCATTTAATTTGAGTAATTTTAGGACTTGAACTTAAAATTAAAAATGATCTCATAATTATGACTTTCTATTCCAATGATGATTAAGTATGTCATAATTGAGTTTTTACCTCGTAATTTTGACCAATTTAGACCGTCAGTTTTTTTCCCCCTGCTTTTTTCATAATTGATGCATGTCATAATTGACAATTCTCATATTTTTGACTTTTTCAAGATTTCTAAATTCTAAGTTTTGAAATCTAAGTTTTTCATCTTTTGCAGCTTTACTTAAACTAAAACTTTTAAAAAAATGTAATTTGTTCATTTAAGTTAACAACAATGCTGTTCAATATGCACTAAACCGTGCGTAACATAGCCTACATGTTTTTCTATCACGGTTGAGACATTTAATTGACTTCTAATGTTTATATCAAGCGAATAATACTTGCTCCAACCTAAAATGCATTTAAATGTCTTCATGGAGATGTTCATCATCTGTTTTCCTCGTGAGGACAGTGTAGCTGATTTCAGCTTTTTCTGCTCTTGATGTTCGGTGCTCTTGTGCACACAGACGCTTTTTCTCGTCTACAGGCACCTTGAGGTCCGAAAGCATTTTCTTGACACTATCTTTAAGCACACAGAGGGCAGATGTCGCCGTTATCTCCGTGTTATTCCCGCAGCATGGTGACCTGGCGGTTTAAAGCGTGTTGGGCATCACGGGTGTCGCGGTTTCCCCGCCGCGCCGCGGTCTATCAGCTCTCCTGCAGGCCGCCGCGGGAAATGGGTGTTTTATGAGAACGATACATCACCGGCCGGCAACAGCGCGACTGACACCTGCGATTTTTCTTCTGGCTTAAAGGAAAGAAGGGAAATAAATGGACAGGAACAGGCCTGTGTTTGTGGGAAAGGTTGAACGGTCACCGTGCTGACAGAAGACTAGCTGAAGAGGAACAACAGGCCTGACAGCGTATTTCAATGTGTGTTTAATTAAATCAATACAGCAGCGCTGTCTGTGCGCTCGGCCTCGGCCTCGCATCAGATTTACCTCCGCGGCGGCTGGAAGCTGATACAAGTAAAACGTGAGGAAACGCTCTGTGATTACAGCACAACGCTCCAGGCCTGCAACATACTGAACCTGTTCATCCTGCAGCCGCAGATAGTCCTGCATGATTAAAGAGATCAACGAACTGCATTCACTGAAACCAGTTCTAAATCCATTATGAGATGTATTTATGAGAAAAACAAGATATTACATCTAAATCGAAGGCCAAACTTGGTAAATGATCAGAAGAGAATCCCATTTCTGCTACATAAGAAAATGCAGGATTTCTAAACCATAATTATGAGAGAAAAGTCAAAAATTATAATATTAAATAAGCTGAAATAATAAAGTTGAAATTGCAAAAAATATTTTCCTTTGTTATGACTTAATCTCATAATTATGACGTGGTGTGTCATAATTGCAACTTTTTTATATAATTATGGTATACTAAGAGTTTTGATTTTATCTAATAATGTCAACTTAATGTATTATTGACTTAATTATAATTGTGAATTAGTGTGCTATAATTGACTTTTTATCTCAAAATTATGATTTAGTGTCATACTTTTGAGTTAGTCATAATTTTGACATTTTTAAAATCTAAATTTCATGTTTTTGTCATTTCATATTTGTACATTTTTGCAATGATTTTGCGTTTTTTTACTTTGTCATAATTTTGACATTACTTGGTGTCATAATTTTGACTTTTAAACTCGTAATTATGCATTTTTATGTAAATTTAATGTAAATTAACTGTATCTCAATTTCAAAGTTTTTTTTATATCTCACAATTATGTTTTAGTATGTTCTGTACTCATAATTTTGACTTTTCGTCTCATATTTTTACTTGCATCAAAATTTTGCCTTTTTATCCTATAATTATGACTTAATATGTCATAATTTTGACTTTGTCATAATTTCCTTTTTTATGACATAATTTAGACTTTCTTTTTATCTAATTGTGATTTATCTCATAATTATGATATAGTGTCATAATTTAGACATTTTAATCTTAAAATGATCAAGTATGCCATAATTGTGATTTAATGTCATAATTTGTCATAATTTCAACTTTTCATCTCATATTTTTGTCTTATGTCATAATTTTGCCTTTTTATTTCATAATTAAGCATTTTTCTTTCTTATATGGCAGAAATGGCCTTCCATAGACATCAGCTAGAAACAACAGTAATTTTAGAGGTGAAACAAGTTATTTTGATGAAAGATTACAAACTTGTGTTGTCTTTATGATAATTCATTCACAAGTAGACCATGCAGGAAAAAGCATTGGTGAACGAAGTCCATTTTAATTCGTGTTCGCTTCTAGTATGACGTGCAGTACTTGTTAGCAGAGGAATGGTGTGATTTGTGAGGACCTGATGACCTGACTGAGTTGGGCCCGGTTCCTCTTTGATAATTAACAGTGACTCATGGACACTAAAGGTGGAAGCAGCTTTTCTTGTGAGGAAAAAGTAAATGTAATCGCGTTTATTACCACTCAGGATGAGCTGCGACCTCGGATGAGGAACACATTTATATTAGAGGCAGAACTCCCTGCCTTTAATTTCACGCTGGGTGCGTCTCCATGAGAGAAAAATAAGGCTTAATTTTCTGCCAAGTTTTCTAAACCGGTGGAAATGAAAGAAAGAGAGAGAGAGAATAAATATCAAAGTTTATGTTGAAATGCTAATTTGTTGCTTGGGTTGTTCTCAGGAAAGCCTGGTGTTTGTGGTCCGTTTGTCCAATTATATCTTACAGCTGAAATAATTAACTGGATCCTGGAATTATTCAGTGATTTATGAATTGTGAGGTGAAATGATATTTGCTAGTTAAGGCTGTTATTAAACATTTTTGCTCTGATCTTTAACCCCAAAATAACAATGCTGTTTTTTTTTCCCATTAGAATGTGTCAATCATTGTAAAACACATTTTCCATTAAAAATGATAGTATCTGAACAACAATTTCAGTGAAAAGTTCAATCTGAGTCTAGTGATCAATGTCACTATACAGTCTGCAATCATACTTACATCAATCATTCTCTTTGTTTGATTTATTCTTGCTTCATTTCCATATTTAATTGAAAAGAATCATAGATTACCCCATGACAGTATCATAGTTTTACTTAGTTTGTCATAATTTAAACATTTTATCTAATAATTTCGACTTTTTGTCATAATTACGACTTAATGTCAATTTTAATTTAGTATGTAATAATTTGGATTTTTTTAAACCTCATAATTTGGATTTTTAATCTCATTTTTAACCTTTTTAAAATGGTGACATTTCATAATTATCACTTTTATCTCAATTACACGACTTAGTATTTCATAACGTAGACTTTATCTAAAAGTTTGACTTTTTTGTTTTTTGAGTTTTTATTCTCATTTTTTATTCCCTTTTCTCATAATTTTGACATTTTATTTAATAACTGACTTTATATGTCATAATTTTAGATTTTCTATCCAATAATTTTATTTTTTTGGTGAAAATGACTTATGTTGTAATTTTATTTAATTTTGACTTTTTAATCTCATAATTCTGACTTTTTATGGCAGAATTTCTACTTTTTAGTCTCAATTTTGACCTTTTCTAATAAATTATAATTATTAATAATAATAATATTTAGTACACAATAATTTAGACTTTTTTATGTGTTTTGTCAAGTGTGACTTGACATAATCATAATTTTGACTTCATACGTAATAGTTTAGACTTTTGACTTTTTATTCTAATTTTTTCTCATAGTTTTGACATTTTCTTTCATAATTGCAACTTTTACATATATCATAATTTAGACTTTATATCTAACATTTTTTACTTTTTTTTTTTTGCCATAATTATGATTTATAATAAATGGGCTTTTTGATCTCAATATAGAATTTTAAATCTCAATGTTATCCTTTTTCTCATAAATTTGACCTTTTATTTCATAATTATGGTTTAATGTCATAGTTTTGACTTCGTATGCAATAATTTCACTATTTTGTAATTTCAACTTTTTAATCATATTTTTGACCCTTTTCTCATAATTTGACATTTTATTTTATTATTATGACTTATGAAATAAATCAACATGTAATAACTTGGAATTTTCAACTTTTTATGTCCATTCCTTTGTTTTCTGACTTTTGATAACTCTTTACAGTTATCAGCAATTAATTTTTTGATTTTTTCAGGTCACTCTGACACCGTCTTTCTGTTTAATGTGTTTAAATGACTGGCTTTTCCCCTCTGCATGTTGGTTTCTGGAGGCTTTGATAGAAAGCGTGATTTAGCTGCTAACCCGAGCATCGCTCACGGATGGAGAGAGACGGCTGCTGAAATCTCTCCTGCGGCTCTGATTGATGGAGGAGTTGAATAGACGAGCTGGCAGCAAAGCTGAGGATCGTTCATTGTAATGTGTTTGCCCTGAATAAATGCCCTGAATATGAGCATGACTTTGCTGCATTTCCCTGCGCAAATCAAAGGGGTGAAATAAAAGACAAACACATGAAGTCCACTTATACATGTTAGTGAAGGTTTCTTTGCTGTAATTTAGTTTTTCATGTCCCTCTATCTGACAATTAAACATTGTTTTTGATACTGTAATGTGGGCGGTCATATATTAATGAGCACATGAATTTGTAATGTCACAGTCATGATTGTTTCTTATTTCAAAACATCAAGCAAAATTGTATTTTCGGACCAACACACAGCTGATAGATTGTGTGTTGTTATAAGCTCATAAAATGTTCATGTCAATAACAGTCTGATGCACAGAAACTATAAATGTCTATGTTGTGTGGTAATACTGTGTTGTGTCATAGTTGCATTTTTTGGCAACCAAAACCCTTTTAATTGGCAAACATTTGCTCATTGCAGTTTGGCTGTATTCCCAATAGTATATTTTTGAGTTCTGCAGCATATTGAGCTGAGCAGGTTGTATATGTGTGGTTGATGATTGAGTCAACATCCTGAAGAACAGCTGCTGGATTTAAAACAAAATGTCTTTTGCTTTTTTCCCAGTAAACGGTTGTTGCTCCTCTCGCTATATGAACTTAAACACAGTATGTCCTTAACAAACAGATGACAAGAGAGTTCATATTTTCTCTCTCAATGCTGGGAAAAAACAAATAAATAAATCACGCAATTGCAGGGAAAAAAAGGTCAGAATTATGAGATGAAAAGTCACAATTACTGTTTTTTAATACTTTATTCCATAGTGGAGAAACAAACTCAGAATTGCAAGATGTAGACTTTGCAATTCTGACTTTTATCTCTTAATTTTCTCTTGTCAACCCTTTTGTCTTTAGTATTATGCAGACACACAAGCTTGGTCAATTCATAGGCCTATTTCACCCCTTAAATTAAAAGGAACCATCCAAAAAAGTAATTTAGCATGAATTGAGTGAAATTTATGATGCAATTGTTGCCAGATTTTATATATTAAATGTAATCTTGACAGTTTCATTCTGAGCTGTACTGATACCGGATGAATCCACCTTATTCTTCAATGCGGAATAAGCCTTTGGGGGAGGCTTCTGGTTCATTAGTCGCCGTAGGGAATAATGAGAAGAATAAAGTGCAGTAAACGGTAAAACTGTTTGCACAACAAACCAGTGTGTTCATAATTAAGATAAAACATTAAAATAATATGGTAAGACACACCAATTTCACCCCTAACGAAAGGAGGAATATGAGGAGGAAAAGACTGTTCTCAGCCCTCATCCCAGCCCCTGACCAGAGTCACGTTAGATCCGCCATGGTACCCGGATCTGGGGATCTTGGAGGCATCCCGTCCCGTCCAAGCCTGTCCTAAGGGCTCTACAAGGCGCACACCCTCCCACCCGTTTGATGTTGTATGGCGCAAGGACGCGCCTTCCGGAGGGGGGCGTCATGTCAGACTTGTGTTGTGTTATGTCTTGTGTTTTGTTCCCCATGTGCTCTCTTATGCCCATATTTGGTCCTTCCTGTTCCCTGTTCTCATTTAGTTCATTAGTTTTCAGCTGTGTTTAATTATCTAGTTTTCCCCAGTGTTCTTAAGCCTTGTGTTTCCTTGTCTCCAACGTCCGGTATTGTTTGTCTCACCCCAGTGCTCCATGTTTCCTTGTGGATTATATCATTAAAGATATTGTATTTTGAAGAATCCCTGTGTCTCCTCATTCCGTGCTCCAGCGAAACGTGACACTTACAGGAAAAATAAGGTGGATATGTATTTTGCAAAGCATAAGTAATGTATTTTCTGTGAATGCGCAATACTTTGTAATTTTTAGCCTCTAGGTAAATAGCAAAGTGCGTTAAACAGTAAAGCTATTTGTGCTACAAACCAGTGTGCTTATAATTACGATAATACATTAAAATAATGATATGAAATACCATTGCAATATGAAGCAGCATAACAGCGTGTTTTTGTAGAAAAAAATGGCTGTTCCTGCTCTTAAGCCAGTGTTCTGATGATTTGTGCTACTACCTCCCATTAAAAAGATAGGTAGCACGAACTGATAGCGAAAAATGCTACCTATCAGATTGTGCTACCAGCATTTATTCATGTGGTTTGAGGCTCTTTTTAATGTCCATACCCTACCCTAAACCTACCCGTCCATACCTACCCTTAACCTAAACCTACCCTTAAAACAATGCAAATATATTTTTGATAGCACAATCTGATAGGTAGCATATTTTAGTACACCGGGCACACACTATGCAATTTTTTTAATAGTTGTTTACGATTGTTGCTTGTCCGAACATGATGACACTGTGGGATCTCAGTTGTCATTAATATCAGACTGTATGACAGTCAAGATGAGTCAAAAACATGTGTGCGCAAGAAAACTTGTCTGGAGTTTTACATTATCAACCCATACAAGTTGAGTGACTGCGAGCTGCATTACACGCGATGCTGAAATGTTAAATACAGACAATCATGAAAAGTATATGAACAGCGGCAATAGCGGCATATTTAAAGGGGTCATCGGATGCAAAATTCACTTTACAAGTTGTTTGAATATAAATGTGTGTTGGAAGTGTGTGTACACATCCATCTTATAATGATAAAAATCCACCCTGTGTCTTTTTTTTAAATCCCTATTTTAAAATCCCCTCTCTCAAATCAGGCTGTTCTGAGATTCAAGTCAGAATGACGTAGTTCTGTACAGGCCCTCCACGATAGTTGATTGACAAGGCCATCTTACCTTAGACCCGACTATGGATTTTAGCCTAGGATTATAAGAATCTTTTAGGATTTTCAAAATTTGTCTCAGACAACCAAATCGTGGCCAAAATCACACAGTAGCTATGCTTCCATCCACCTATTTTTTTATGCGCATTTTGGAATATCGCATATAAAACGCTGGATGGAAATGCCAAGATACGCATAAATTCTAAAATTGCGCATAAAAAACGTATGCGCACAACTGAGTAGGATAAACTTTTTATCCGATAAGAAAAAATGCGCATAAACTAAGTTGGAAACACATTTACCGAATAAATTCCACCTTGCGCATCAAAAAACACTATGGGACGGGATAACTCGACTAACCCACGGACTGGTCTCGTTCACAGCATCTGAAATGTTGTTTTGGTCGCTCTGAAATGCCTGAGCAAAGTCTGTCATAAAAGTAGGCCTATTTCTATATAATTTTCTTACACGACTGTGTTCCCAAACAGCTGGCATCTGCTTCCGAAAGCAGTGACCGCATTTATTGTGTTACGTCTGCTCGCTCTGAGGCACAAGTAATATTCAGTGGCTTCTCCTACTTTTCTAAGTGATATATATCAGGAAGTGACAATTTTGTTCTCTTTGACTCGTTGGATGGAAACGGTGCTTAATTCACAAGTGTTTTATGCGATTATTCCAGTTTTGCGCATAAGTTAAATTCGAATCTTTGGATGGAAACATGTGAGCTGGGCCAAAGACTATAGAATACCCAAGATGTGTCACTCGTATAGTTTTGAATGGGGAAAAATGCAACGCTCAATTGCAGGAAGTCCCGCCTTCCGAATGAAAGAGCCAATCACTAATCAGTAAAGTCAGCATGTCACTGCAGCTGTCCCGGTTGCTATAGAAACAGTCAGCGTTCTGAAACGTGCGCTTAGGACTGTGCATGTGCACTGGCTGGTCTAGCCTGAGAAATAAGCTTTTTATAACGCTACTTAAGCAAAAGAAACAACATTGATGATAGTTGTCAGATTTCTTTGGTGATTTCAAATATGAAATTTAAATGTAAGCTTAGTGAACAGTTTTGGAGAATTTGATATTTCCCCATTCAAAGAGATAGGAGCTGCACTTGCATGCCCGAGAGGCGTTTCAAAGATGGCCGCCGAGTGACATGACTTGCTTTAAAGAGACTATTGCCTTGTCTAAATACCCACACTTGCGGTCTTGGCCACTTGAGAGCGCGTGTGCACGACAGGAAGTAAGTGACTGTCCCAGGTCTTAAAAACGGAAAAAACGGCTCCAGAGCGCTATTCCAGGCTTAGTGTATCCCATCATGCATCATGTTCTGGAAATAAATCGTGAGACTAAACAGACATTTAGAAGTTGATTTTAAAATGCAAAGTATTTAAAATTAAAATAAAACTAAGTTCTTCATCCTCACTTGAACACTTGGGCCAAATACAGGAAATATGTCATATGTGTCCCTGGACCACAAAACCAGTCGCTGGGGTATATTTGTAGCAATAGCCAAAAATATATTGTATGGGTCAAAATGATCAATTTTTATTTTATGCCAAAAATCATTAGGATATTAAGTAGAGATCATGTTCCATGAAGATATTTTGTAAACTTCTTACCGTAAATATATCAAAACTTCATTTTTGATTAATAATATGCATTGCTAAGAACTTCATTTGGACAACTTTAAAGGTGATTTTCTCAGTATTTAGATTTTTTTGCACCCTCAGATTCCAGATATCCAAACAAACCATGCATCAATGGAAAGCTTATTTATCCAGCTTTCAGATGATGTATAAATCTCAATTTCGAAAAATTTACACTTAAGACTGGTTTTGTTGTCCGGGGTCAAATATAAGCTGTCAAGTGCAAAGACCGCAAGTGTGGGTATTTGGGCGAGGCATTTGACTGGGCTTTACATAGGTGGATTGCGCGTGCACTGCAGGGGGCGTGGCCAATATGACCGTAAAGCTACTCGACTTCGATTCGTCTTAAAAGTTGTTGTAATGTAAGTTGTTTGTGTGTCTCATTCTGGCCTCTAAAACGTACTCTGGCACGTCTAAACCCTGGTTCCGTTCTTCTAGCCTCATTTTCAAAACAAGCGCGGTGTTGTGGTATTTATCGGCCTGTCAGTCCGGGTTCGGGTGAGGGCGGGTGTTATCGGAGCGCTGCAGCCGCGCCTCTGCCTGTCCGGCCCGCTTTAGTTGTGGGTGTTTAAAATTAGATTTAACATCTATCATTTCTGTTGGCTGAATGGCTCGGTGTCAGGGTTTGGCAGAGGCCATCCGTCACCGACCGTGTGCCTGCCTCGTCCCACCAGACCATCCGTCAAAGCAGCGGGATCCAGCGCCGCGGCGGCGGGAGAAGCGAAACATCACCGCGGGTCGAATGCACGTACATTCACGAGAGCGCGCGCGTACTGGACAAAACATGCAGTGCACACAAAGAGGGTTTGTATGCACACACTCATCCTTTGAACAGTTCCTCATACTTCATCCCAAAATGAAAAGGGGGAAATTATGATTTGCGCAAGTAAAATGAAACTACGTTTTTTTAATCAATTATTTCTATGACAAAGTATTATGTAAGTATTTATTTATTTATTCAGTTTTATCTCAGTGGTGCGTATTATTTTAACAGTATTTTTCAAAGGAAAGGGAAAAAATAGGCTATATTTAATTGAAATAATATATAATATATAATATAATTCAAACGATTATAGTTAAGTAAATATATTTAATTTTATGCTAATAAGTAACAATTAATATGATTTAAACAATGGTCAAACAATGAATGGTTATAATTAAATTCTTTACTAATCTAAGTAAAATAAACTATAAACATATTGAAATAATTATAATTCAAAATATTTTTTTTTTGCTAATGCAAGTATAACAAAAGTATGATGTAAATAAAATAATTAATTGAAATAATTGTAATTCTATATTATAATATTTACTATAACATTTGCTAATATAAGTAACATTTAATTGTAATGTAAATGTTTACATTTATAATTAAAATATTTTTATTGTTATGTAATTTAAACATGATTAAAATAATTATAATTTAATATAATTACAATTATTAGAATTTAAGTGATTATAATTAAAATATTTTTGCTAATGTAAGTAAATTTAATAATTGATAATTAAATGTATTTGTAATTAGTTTTTAATTATCTATTTTTGCTAATGTAAGTGTAGTTTAATATAAATCAAATAAATTCCATTTAAATTATTATAACTGAAATTTATAATTAAAATACTTTTTAACTAGTATATGTATAGTTTAATATAATATAATTTTAATTATAATTAAAAAATTTTTAAATAACCAATACCCTGACATATGAATATTTTAATATATTATATTTTTATATATGAATTTTCTGCATTACAGAAACTTTAAAACATTTTGAAGTGATAATGTTTGACATTATTTTAATGACAATTAATGAAAAATAATCTTGAGGGGCCTACAACAAAAATGTTTTACTTCTTGTTTTACTTTTTCCTTATTTTTGTTTCATTTTCGAGTGAATATGACTCAGACATGTCTTTGAAGATTTTCGTGAGATTCGTCCTTGTACAGGACCACAAAAACAGAAAAGCACGCAGGTATTCAAAGAAACAGTATGAACACAAACACACAGTAGATGCAGGAACGATGCAGATGATGTTTGGCCCCAGCGGTCTGTCGGTCTGCAGATGAAGCGCAGGGCCGATGCTGGAGGTGATGTGTGTGTTTCACAGCTCCCTCTGTGTGGGTTTGTCTTTCAGACGGATGAAGCGTGTCTCTGACCTCCTGACTGCAGATATAAAGATCTCAGAGTGTCACGACTCTCGCTGTAAAGCTTTATGGGAGAAATCAGTCATGCTGAAACCTTCCAGACCTCTGAGGAGCAGCACAGGCATATTCAACTCTTTAAGTGAAAAAAAACAGACTGATCAGATCTGCATGAAAAGATTATATTATATTATTTTTAATTGATTTTTTATAATGTTTCTAGAAATAAATTGATATAATATTTTTAAACTATCATTTAATTATAATTAAATTAAAAGACATAAAAATAAATAAAATGAATAATATAATTTTATACTACTACAAATAATTATTTTATTTTATAAAATAAAACTATAATTTCATGTGTACTTGAATAAATCAAGTATATATGTTTTTTTATGATTTGCTAATTTATCATTTAAGTAATTATAATTTAAAAAATGAATCTTTTTTTTTTTTTTTATTACATTTTGTTTTGCTAATACAGTGAGTATAATTTAATATAATTCAAAAATTGAAATGATTACAATTACAATGTAATTTTTTAAATCACCAAGCACCATGATGTATGAATATTTCAATATCTTATACTTGTATCATAATATATTTTTGAATTTTGAAGTAAAATGTGTTTGGCATTCACAGTGCATTTAATATAAAATTATTATGTAAAATTTGAATTCAAAGTATATTATATTTGTTCACCAAAAACTATCTTTGATTAGTTGATCAGATACTGGTAAACAATACTGTAATTTTTACTGGTTATTATATTATATTATATTATTCATTTATTTTTTTATTATAAAATTACTATTTTATTCTATATATTTATAGTCTTATTCTTATTCTATTAGATTATTAATCTTTAGAAAAAAGTGCATGGATGAATCTTTGGCAGTAAGACCAGGAGCATGCATTAATGTCAGCTGGGCCAATTGTGATTGCATGTTGACTCAATCATGTGTTTACATGCGTTTTTCGTAATAAACATCAAAACTCCAGTGCAGTGTTTGTTCAGCACGCGCAGCAGCAGCAGCAGTAGGAGGAGGATGATGATGAGGTGTTGATGCTGATGTGAGCCGAGGCTCCAGCATTGATTATCCTGCAGCTCTTGCTGGGTTTGTTGATTACATCAGTGTGAGGTCGGGAAAATCCAGCCTCATCTCAGTGTGTTTGGAGGGCAAAACACGCGTCCTGAAACTCCGAGTCCAATCAGAGCGTGTTAAAAACACCTCGCCCTGAAATAGCACCTGAGCCGAGTCGCTCTTCTGCGGATGAACATTAGAAAAGGTCAGATCTCAGCGCAAGTCCTGCGCCTCAGGAGCAGACTGACTGAAGCTTCAGCGATTGTGATGAGTCCTGTGATACCGTTGTGTTTCGGCGTAAATGAACAGCAGTATCTGTGTGTGTGTGTGTGTGTGTGTGTGTGTGTGTGTGACTCATTCTTCTCTCTGGATCTCTGTTCTGGCAGAAGCCGCTCCTCTCTGTCTGAATGACTTTCTCCTGGTTTGCAGTGCATTTAATGTGATGTGATGCATTCTGGAAAGAAACTGAATATTCAGCAAAAAATAGCTTTTATTGTGTTTGGGAAGTAATTCAGTCAGCCAGTGTAGAAAAAAATAATAAACAGTATAATTAATGTTATATTAATGAAAACAATTATAGTTTAAATGATTAAAATGATAAATTTAAGTACAATTTCAGTCGTTATAATTTAAAGGTTTTCATCATTTTTTTTTTTTTTTTTTTGGCTAATACAAGTATAACATAATTATTTAATTGTCCACCGTTATAACAAATTAAAATATAATTTGTTGTATTATTTAAATATAAATTAATTTAATATTAGTTTTAAATGATTGTTTAATTTAGTTTTTGGCTAATTTAAGTGTAATTATAATTTTAATCATTAAAATTATATTTTGCTAACTTAAGTATAATTTAATAAATGAATTCAGTCAGGTATTATTAAAACAAATATATAATTTGTTCTATTAATTTAAATTCTATTAAAATTATTATAATTAAATGTCTAATTAACTTTTGTTGATTTAAACATGAATTAAATTATAATAATTATTGTTTTTGTTTTTTAAGCTAATGTAAGTATAATTTAATAATTTATTTCAGGCAGCCATCATAAAAATGTAAGTTGTTATAATAATTTAAATAATTATAACTGAAAATATTATAATTAAATGTTTCATTTATTTTTATTAAAATCATTTAGTATAATTTAATTCAGTCAGTGATTATTAAAAAACTAAATTATAATTTATTATATTAATTTAAATGTTTTTAAATGATTATAATTATATAAGTTGTAATTATAGCTTTTATAAATTAAGTTTTAATTTATAGCTATCAGCCATCATAAAAATATAATTTATTACATTAATTTAAATATTTAATACTGAAATTATTATAATTAAAAGTTAGATTTCTTTTGCTAATGTAAGTATAATTTAAATAATTAGAATTGAAAAAAGTGTATTTTTATTTTTATAAATTCAAATTTCTATATTCACTTTTTGCTTACATACAGTAAGTATGACTTAATAAAAGATAATATAATTTAAATAATTATAATTAAAATTATTTTATTTTTAATCACCAAATACCATGTATGAATATTTCAATATCATATGTATTTGCATAATAATATATTACAATTTTGCATTACAGTAAGTGAAAACTTAAGCAGTAATCAGAATATTCAGCAGTAAATATGAAATACTTTCATGGTTATATTATGGTATTTGTTTAGTAATTCAGTCAGTCAGTTTTCACACATAGGTTAACCCAACCTTCCTCTAATGCTGTATCTGCTTGTTTATATTTTCTGACTGTCATCACTTTGTTTCTCTTCTACACGTCACATGTGTCTGAGGCGTTCCTGTGATTGGCTGTCATTCGTGTCATTGGACACTTGCGTTTCTGCTGGTTTTGCTCTCTGTGAGATGTTGGGTGGAATTACCTTCGATTTCCAGCTGACATTTCTGCTTCCTATTTTTAGGCGCTGTGTTTGTGCTCAGAACACACCTGTGATCGTACGCCATGCCGTGTCGCGTGTGATATTACTGTCATTTCACCTTTGATCTCTGTCTTTCTCGGCAGGCTGCGCTTGCTTAACAGCTCTTGCTCTGTTTGACAAAGGAAAAAAAGTTCAATATTTTCTTCAAACTTCACAACAAGATATATTCACCGTCTCCCTTTGCATATTGTCTCTGAATTTTGACTGCATCTGCTAACTTCTGAGCTTTCACATTCACGTTCTTGTTGTGTTTTTTCTGAAACCTCATCATTACAGCGACTGCAGATCATTATGTGCTGAAGTCTGTTTTTGAGAACATTTTAGCATCCAAAGTAGGTGGCGTAGGTGTGCGGCCGGACAAAAATAGGAACGAGGTGTCCGTTAACCGACTGCATCACAACACGCCACTGGCAGTGTGGACAGCTTCGTTCATTAAAATGTTTGTTTTGGGTTTGTTTATTTAAATCTCTAACCTTAAACGGATAGTTCACCCGAAATTGAGCAATTTACTAACAGTTTACTCCCCTTCAGGCCATCTCAGCTGTAGAAGAGTTTGTTTCTTCATCAGATTTGGAGGAATGTAGCATTTCATCACAATGGATGCTCTGCAGTGAATGGGTGCCGTCAGAATAAGAGTCCAAACAGCTGATGAAAACATCACAATGATCCACAAGTAATCCACACCACTTCAGTCCATCAGTTAACATCTTGAGAAGACAAAAGCTGCATGCTTGTAAAAATAAAAATGAAAATACGAGTCCATAATGACGCTTCCTCCAGTGAAAAAGTGATCTGGTCTGAATCAGGAGAGAAATCTGCACCGTTTACAAGCCAAAAGAGCTCTATACAAACATGTGGGTGGATTCTGACGTGAGAGGTGATGGACTTTTTCACTGGAGGAAGCATTATTATGGATTATGAACTCTATTTTAGCCAGGAGTGACAATTTAAAGTTAAAAAAGTTAAAACATGCAGCTTTTTGCTTCATAAGACATTAACTGATGGACTGGAGTGGTGTGGATTATTGTGATGTTTTTATCAGCTGTTTGGACTTT